>NW_027637183.1:0-46567 GCF_951216825.1 Electrona antarctica | reverse complement strand
CAGAGTCTGTATCTTCAAAACTAGACACTCTGCAGGCCTATAAGCTTGGCTGGGGCAGAGAAGCAGAGTCTGAGCAGCTACAGGAAGGATGGAGGGGTTCAGACAAGGTTTTCCAACTCCGTGCCTAAATGTCACTTTCACAGCGAAATAAGCCCAGTTTGGCCCTGTTCACTTTTGCTTAGCAGAGTCTGTATCTTCAAAACTAGACACTCTGCAGGCCTATAAGCTTGGCTGGGGGCAGAGAAGCAGAGTCTGAGCAGCTACAGGAAGGATGGAGGGGTTCAGACAAGGTTTTCCAACTCCGTGCCTAAATGTCACTTTCACAGCGAAATAAGCCCAGTTTGGCCCTGTTCACTTTTGCTTAGCAGAGTCTGTATCTTCAAAACTAGACACTCTGCAGGCCTATAAGCTTGGCTGGGGGCAGAGAAGCAGAGTCTGAGCAGCTACAGGAAGGATGGAGGGGTTCAGACAAGGTTTTCCAACTCCGTGCCTAAATGTCACTTTCACAGCGAAATAAGCCCAGTTTGGCCCTGTTCACTTTTGCTTAGCAGAGTCTGTATCTTCAAAACTAGACACTCTGCAGGCCTATAAGCTTGGCTGGGGGCAGAGAAGCAGAGTCTGAGCAGCTACAGGAAGGATGGAGGGGTTCAGACAAGGTTTTCCAACTCCGTGCCTAAATGTCACTTTCACAGCGAAATAAGCCCAGTTTGGCCCTGTTCACTTTTGCTTAGCAGAGTCTGTATCTTCAAAACTAGACACTCTGCAGGCCTATAAGCTTGGCTGGGGGCAGAGAAGCAGAGTCTGAGCAGCTACAGGAAGGATGGAGGGGTTCAGACAAGGTTTTCCAACTCCGTGCCTAAATGTCACTTTCACAGCGAAATAAGCCCAGTTTGGCCCTGTTCACTTTTGCTTAGCAGAGTCTGTATCTTCAAAACTAGACACTCTGCAGGCCTATAAGCTTGGCTGGGGGCAGAGAAGCAGAGTCTGAGCAGCTACAGGAAGGATGGAGGGGTTCAGACAAGGTTTTCCAACTCCGTGCCTAAATGTCACTTTCACAGCGAAATAAGCCCAGTTTGGCCCTGTTCACTTTTGCTTAGCAGAGTCTGTATCTTCAAAACTAGACACTCTGCAGGCCTATAAGCTTGGCTGGGGGCAGAGAAGCAGAGTCTGAGCAGCTACAGGAAGGATGGAGGGGTTCAGACAAGGTTTTCCAACTCCGTGCCTAAATGTCACTTTCACAGCGAAATAAGCCCAGTTTGGCCCTGTTCACTTTTGCTTAGCAGAGTCTGTATCTTCAAAACTAGACACTCTGCAGGCCTATAAGCTTGGCTGGGGGCAGAGAAGCAGAGTCTGAGCAGCTACAGGAAGGATGGAGGGGTTCAGACAAGGTTTTCCAACTCCGTGCCTAAATGTCACTTTCACAGCGAAATAAGCCCAGTTTGGCCCTGTTCACTTTTGCTTAGCAGAGTCTGTATCTTCAAAACTAGACACTCTGCAGGCCTATAAGCTTGGCTGGGGGCAGAGAAGCAGAGTCTGAGCAGCTACAGGAAGGATGGAGGGGTTCAGACAAGGTTTTCCAACTCCGTGCCTAAATGTCACTTTCACAGCGAAATAAGCCCAGTTTGGCCCTGTTCACTTTTGCTTAGCAGAGTCTGTATCTTCAAAACTAGACACTCTGCAGGCCTATAAGCTTGGCTGGGGGCAGAGAAGCAGAGTCTGAGCAGCTACAGGAAGGATGGAGGGGTTCAGACAAGGTTTTCCAACTCCGTGCCTAAATGTCACTTTCACAGCGAAATAAGCCCAGTTTGGCCCTGTTCACTTTTGCTTAGCAGAGTCTGTATCTTCAAAACTAGACACTCTGCAGGCCTATAAGCTTGGCTGGGGGCAGAGAAGCAGAGTCTGAGCAGCTACAGGAAGGATGGAGGGGTTCAGACAAGGTTTTCCAACTCCGTGCCTAAATGTCACTTTCACAGCGAAATAAGCCCAGTTTGGCCCTGTTCACTTTTGCTTAGCAGAGTCTGTATCTTCAAAACTAGACACTCTGCAGGCCTATAAGCTTGGCTGGGGGCAGAGAAGCAGAGTCTGAGCAGCTACAGGAAGGATGGAGGGGTTCAGACAAGGTTTTCCAACTCCGTGCCTAAATGTCACTTTCACAGCGAAATAAGCCCAGTTTGGCCCTGTTCACTTTTGCTTAGCAGAGTCTGTATCTTCAAAACTAGACACTCTGCAGGCCTATAAGCTTGGCTGGGGGCAGAGAAGCAGAGTCTGAGCAGCTACAGGAAGGATGGAGGGGTTCAGACAAGGTTTTCCAACTCCGTGCCTAAATGTCACTTTCACAGCGAAATAAGCCCAGTTTGGCCCTGTTCACTTTTGCTTAGCAGAGTCTGTATCTTCAAAACTAGACACTCTGCAGGCCTATAAGCTTGGCTGGGGGCAGAGAAGCAGAGTCTGAGCAGCTACAGGAAGGATGGAGGGGTTCAGACAAGGTTTTCCAACTCCGTGCCTAAATGTCACTTTCACAGCGAAATAAGCCCAGTTTGGCCCTGTTCACTTTTGCTTAGCAGAGTCTGTATCTTCAAAACTAGACACTCTGCAGGCCTATAAGCTTGGCTGGGGGCAGAGAAGCAGAGTCTGAGCAGCTACAGGAAGGATGGAGGGGTTCAGACAAGGTTTTCCAACTCCGTGCCTAAATGTCACTTTCACAGCGAAATAAGCCCAGTTTGGCCCTGTTCACTTTTGCTTAGCAGAGTCTGTATCTTCAAAACTAGACACTCTGCAGGCCTATAAGCTTGGCTGGGGCAGAGAAGCAGAGTCTGAGCAGCTACAGGAAGGATGGAGGGGTTCAGACAAGGTTTTCCAACTCCGTGCCTAAATGTCACTTTCACAGCGAAATAAGCCCAGTTTGGCCCTGTTCACTTTTGCTTAGCAGAGTCTGTATCTTCAAAACTAGACACTCTGCAGGCCTATAAGCTTGGCTGGGGGCAGAGAAGCAGAGTCTGAGCAGCTACAGGAAGGATGGAGGGGTTCAGACAAGGTTTTCCAACTCCGTGCCTAAATGTCACTTTCACAGCGAAATAAGCCCAGTTTGGCCCTGTTCACTTTTGCTTAGCAGAGTCTGTATCTTCAAAACTAGACACTCTGCAGGCCTATAAGCTTGGCTGGGGGCAGAGAAGCAGAGTCTGAGCAGCTACAGGAAGGATGGAGGGGTTCAGACAAGGTTTTCCAACTCCGTGCCTAAATGTCACTTTCACAGCGAAATAAGCCCAGTTTGGCCCTGTTCACTTTTGCTTAGCAGAGTCTGTATCTTCAAAACTAGACACTCTGCAGGCCTATAAGCTTGGCTGGGGGCAGAGAAGCAGAGTCTGAGCAGCTACAGGAAGGATGGAGGGGTTCAGACAAGGTTTTCCAACTCCGTGCCTAAATGTCACTTTCACAGCGAAATAAGCCCAGTTTGGCCCTGTTCACTTTTGCTTAGCAGAGTCTGTATCTTCAAACTAGACACTCTGCAGGCCTATAAGCTTGGCTGGGGGCAGAGAAGCAGAGTCTGAGCAGCTACAGGAAGGATGGAGGGGTTCAGACAAGGTTTCCAATATCAGCATCAGCCCAATATCAGCATCAGCCCAATATCAGCATCAGCCCAATATCAGCATCAGCCCAATATCAGCATCAGCCCAATATCAGCATCAGCCCAATATCAGCATCAGCCCAATATCAGCATCAGCCCAATATCAGCATCAGCCCAATATCAGCATCAGCCCAATATCAGCATCAGCCCAATATCAGCATCAGCCCAATATCAGCATCAGCCCAATATCAGCATCAGCCCAATATCAGCATCAGCCCAATATCAGCATCAGCCCAATATCAGCATCAGCCCAATATCAGCATCAGCCCAATATCAGCATCAGCCCAATATCAGCATCAGCCCAATATCAGCATCAGCCCAATATCAGCATCAGCCCAATATCAGCATCAGCCCAATATCAGCATCAGCCCAATATCAGCATCAGCCCAATATCAGCATCAGCCCAATATCAGCATCAGCCCAATATCAGCATCAGCCCAATATCAGCATCAGCCCAATATCAGCATCAGCCCAATATCAGCATCAGCCCAATATCAGCATCAGCCCAATATCAGCATCAGCCCAATATCAGCATCAGCCCAATATCAGCATCAGCCCAATATCAGCATCAGCCCAATATCAGCATCAGCCCAATATCAGCATCAGCCCAATATCAGCATCAGCCCAATATCAGCATCAGCCCAATATCAGCATCAGCCCAATATCAGCATCAGCCCAATATCAGCATCAGCCCAATATCAGCATCAGCCCAATATCAGCATCAGCCCAATATCAGCATCAGCCCAATATCAGCATCAGCCCAATATCAGCATCAGCCCAATATCAGCATCAGCCCAATATCAGCATCAGCCCAATATCAGCATCAGCCCAATATCAGCATCAGCCCAATATCAGCATCAGCCCAATATCAGCATCAGCCCAATATCAGCATCAGCCCAATATCAGCATCAGCCCAATATCAGCATCAGCCCAATATCAGCATCAGCCCAATATCAGCATCAGCCCAATATCAGCATCAGCCCAATATCAGCATCAGCCCAATATCAGCATCAGCCCAATATCAGCATCAGCCCAATATCAGCATCAGCCCAATATCAGCATCAGCCCAATATCAGCATCAGCCCAATATCAGCATCAGCCCAATATCAGCATCAGCCCAATATCAGCATCAGCCCAATATCAGCATCAGCCCAATATCAGCATCAGCCCAATATCAGCATCAGCCCTAGACACTCTGCAGGCCTATAAGCTTGGCTGGGGGCAGAGAAGCAGCCCAATATGATATAATATCAGCTGATGCTGATATTGGGCTGATGCTGATATTGGGCTGATGCTGATATTGGGCTGATGCTGATATTGGGCTGATGCTGATATTGGGCTGATGCTGATATTGGGCTGATGCTGATATTGGGCTGATGCTGATATTGGGCTGATGCTGATATTGGGCTGATGCTGATATTGGGCTGATGCTGATATTGGGCTGATGCTGATATTGGGCTGATGCTGATATTGGGCTGATGCTGATATTGGGCTGATGCTGATATTGGGCTGATGCTGATATTGGGCTGATGCTGATATTGGGCTGATGCTGATATTGGGCTGATGCTGATATTGGGCTGATGCTGATATTGGGCTGATGCTGATATTGGGCTGATGCTGATATTGGGCTGATGCTGATATTGGGCTGATGCTGATATTGGGCTGATGCTGATATTGGGCTGATGCTGATATTGGGCTGATGCTGATATTGGGCTGATGCTGATATTGGGCTGATGCTGATATTGGGCTGATGCTGATATTGGGCTGATGCTGATATTGGGCTGATGCTGATATTGGGCTGATGCTGATATTGGGCTGATGCTGATATTGGGCTGATGCTGATATTGGGCTGATGCTGATATTGGGCTGATGCTGATATTGGGCTGATGCTGATATTGGGCTGATGCTGATATTGGGCTGATGCTGATATTGGGCTGATGCTGATATTGGGCTGATGCTGATATTGGGCTGATGCTGATATTGGGCTGATGCTGATATTGGGCTGATGCTGATATTGGGCTGATGCTGATATTGGGCTGATGCTGATATTGGGCTGATGCTGATATTGGGCTGATGCTGATATTGGGCTGATGCTGATATTGGGCTGATGCTGATATTGGGCTGATGCTGATATTGGGCTGATGCTGATATTGGGCTGATGCTGATATTGGGCTGATGCTGATATTGGGCTGATGCTGATATTGGGCTGATGCTGATATTGGGCTGATGCTGATATTGGGCTGATGCTGATATTGGGCTGATGCTGATATTGGGCTGATGCTGATATTGGGCTGATGCTGATATTGGGCTGATGCTGATATTGGGCTGATGCTGATATTGGGCTGATGCTGATATTGGGCTGATGCTGATATTGGGCTGATGCTGATATTGGGCTGATGCTGATATTGGGCTGATGCTGATATTGGGCTGATGCTGATATTGGGCTGATGCTGATATTGGGCTGATGCTGATATTGGGCTGATGCTGATATTGGGCTGATGCTGATATTGGGCTGATGCTGATATTGGGCTGATGCTGATATTGGGCTGATGCTGATATTGGGCTGATGCTGATATTGGGCTGATGCTGATATTGGGCTGATGCTGATATTGGGCTGATGCTGATATTGGGCTGATGCTGATATTGGGCTGATGCTGATATTGGGCTGATGCTGATATTGGGCTGATGCTGATATTGGGCTGATGCTGATATTGGGCTGATGCTGATATTGGGCTGATGCTGATATTGGGCTGATGCTGATATTGGGCTGATGCTGATATTGGGCTGATGCTGATATTGGGCTGATGCTGATATTGGGCTGATGCTGATATTGGGCTGATGCTGATATTGGGCTGATGCTGATATTGGGCTGATGCTGATATTGGGCTGATGCTGATATTGGGCTGATGCTGATATTGGGCTGATATTGATATTGGGCTGATATTGATATTGGGCTGATATAGGCCTGCAGAGTGTCTAGTTTTGAAGATACAGACTCTGCTAAGCAAAAGTGAACAGGGCCAAACTGGGCTTATTTCGCTGTGAAAGTGACATTTAGGCACGGAGTTGGAAAACCTTGTCTGAACCCCTCCATCCTTCCTGTAGCTGCTCAGACTCTGCTTCTCTGCCCCCAGCCAAGCTTATAGGCCTGCAGAGTGTCTAGTTTTGAAGATACAGACTCTGCTAAGCAAAAGTGAACAGGGCCAAACTGGGCTTATTTCGCTGTGAAAGTGACATTTAGGCACGGAGTTGGAAAACCTTGTCTGAACCCCTCCATCCTTCCTGTAGCTGCTCAGACTCTGCTTCTCTGCCCCCAGCCAAGCTTATAGGCCTGCAGAGTGTCTAGTTTTGAAGATACAGACTCTGCTAAGCAAAAGTGAACAGGGCCAAACTGGGCTTATTTCGCTGTGAAAGTGACATTTAGGCACGGAGTTGGAAAACCTTGTCTGAACCCCTCCATCCTTCCTGTAGCTGCTCAGACTCTGCTTCTCTGCCCCCAGCCAAGCTTATAGGCCTGCAGAGTGTCTAGTTTTGAAGATACAGACTCTGCTAAGCAAAAGTGAACAGGGCCAAACTGGGCTTATTTCGCTGTGAAAGTGACATTTAGGCACGGAGTTGGAAAACCTTGTCTGAACCCCTCCATCCTTCCTGTAGCTGCTCAGACTCTGCTTCTCTGCCCCCAGCCAAGCTTATAGGCCTGCAGAGTGTCTAGTTTTGAAGATACAGACTCTGCTAAGCAAAAGTGAACAGGGCCAAACTGGGCTTATTTCGCTGTGAAAGTGACATTTAGGCACGGAGTTGGAAAACCTTGTCTGAACCCCTCCATCCTTCCTGTAGCTGCTCAGACTCTGCTTCTCTGCCCCCAGCCAAGCTTATAGGCCTGCAGAGTGTCTAGTTTTGAAGATACAGACTCTGCTAAGCAAAAGTGAACAGGGCCAAACTGGGCTTATTTCGCTGTGAAAGTGACATTTAGGCACGGAGTTGGAAAACCTTGTCTGAACCCCTCCATCCTTCCTGTAGCTGCTCAGACTCTGCTTCTCTGCCCCCAGCCAAGCTTATAGGCCTGCAGAGTGTCTAGTTTTGAAGATACAGACTCTGCTAAGCAAAAGTGAACAGGGCCAAACTGGGCTTATTTCGCTGTGAAAGTGACATTTAGGCACGGAGTTGGAAAACCTTGTCTGAACCCCTCCATCCTTCCTGTAGCTGCTCAGACTCTGCTTCTCTGCACCCAGCCAAGCTTATAGGCCTGCAGAGTGTCTAGTTTTGAAGATACAGACTCTGCTAAGCAAAAGTGAACAGGGCCAAACTGGGCTTATTTCGCTGTGAAAGTGACATTTAGGCACGGAGTTGGAAAACCTTGTCTGAACCCCTCCATCCTTCCTGTAGCTGCTCAGACTCTGCTTCTCTGCCCCCAGCCAAGCTTATAGGCCTGCAGAGTGTCTAGTTTTGAAGATACAGACTCTGCTAAGCAAAAGTGAACAGGGCCAAACTGGGCTTATTTCGCTGTGAAAGTGACATTTAGGCACGGAGTTGGAAAACCTTGTCTGAACCCCTCCATCCTTCCTGTAGCTGCTCAGACTCTGCTTCTCTGCCCCCAGCCAAGCTTATAGGCCTGCAGAGTGTCTAGTTTTGAAGATACAGACTCTGCTAAGCAAAAGTGAACAGGGCCAAACTGGGCTTATTTCGCTGTGAAAGTGACATTTAGGCACGGAGTTGGAAAACCTTGTCTGAACCCCTCCATCCTTCCTGTAGCTGCTCAGACTCTGCTTCTCTGCCCCCAGCCAAGCTTATAGGCCTGCAGAGTGTCTAGTTTTGAAGATACAGACTCTGCTAAGCAAAAGTGAACAGGGCCAAACTGGGCTTATTTCGCTGTGAAAGTGACATTTAGGCACGGAGTTGGAAAACCTTGTCTGAACCCCTCCATCCTTCCTGTAGCTGCTCAGACTCTGCTTCTCTGCCCCCAGCCAAGCTTATAGGCCTGCAGAGTGTCTAGTTTTGAAGATACAGACTCTGCTAAGCAAAAGTGAACAGGGCCAAACTGGGCTTATTTCGCTGTGAAAGTGACATTTAGGCACGGAGTTGGAAAACCTTGTCTGAACCCCTCCATCCTTCCTGTAGCTGCTCAGACTCTGCTTCTCTGCCCCCAGCCAAGCTTATAGGCCTGCAGAGTGTCTAGTTTTGAAGATACAGACTCTGCTAAGCAAAAGTGAACAGGGCCAAACTGGGCTTATTTCGCTGTGAAAGTGACATTTAGGCACGGAGTTGGAAAACCTTGTCTGAACCCCTCCATCCTTCCTGTAGCTGCTCAGACTCTGCTTCTCTGCCCCCAGCCAAGCTTATAGGCCTGCAGAGTGTCTAGTTTTGAAGATACAGACTCTGCTAAGCAAAAGTGAACAGGGCCAAACTGGGCTTATTTCGCTGTGAAAGTGACATTTAGGCACGGAGTTGGAAAACCTTGTCTGAACCCCTCCATCCTTCCTGTAGCTGCTCAGACTCTGCTTCTCTGCCCCCAGCCAAGCTTATAGGCCTGCAGAGTGTCTAGTTTTGAAGATACAGACTCTGCTAAGCAAAAGTGAACAGGGCCAAACTGGGCTTATTTCGCTGTGAAAGTGACATTTAGGCACGGAGTTGGAAAACCTTGTCTGAACCCCTCCATCCTTCCTGTAGCTGCTCAGACTCTGCTTCTCTGCCCCCAGCCAAGCTTATAGGCCTGCAGAGTGTCTAGTTTTGAAGATACAGACTCTGCTAAGCAAAAGTGAACAGGGCCAAACTGGGCTTATTTCGCTGTGAAATTTCGATGTCACTTTCACAGCGAAATAAGCCCAGTTTGGCCCTGTTCACTTTTGCTTAGCAGAGTCTGTATCTTCAAAACTAGACACTCTGCAGGCCTATAAGCTTGGCTGGGGGCAGAGAAGCAGAGTCTGAGCAGCTACAGGAAGGATGGAGGGGTTCAGACAAGGTTTTCCAACTCCGTGCCTAAATGTCACTTTCACAGCGAAATAAGCCCAGTTTGGCCCTGTTCACTTTTGCTTAGCAGAGTCTGTATCTTCAAAACTAGACACTCTGCAGGCCTATAAGCTTGGCTGGGGGCAGAGAAGCAGAGTCTGAGCAGCTACAGGAAGGATGGAGGGGTTCAGACAAGGTTTTCCAACTCCGTGCCTAAATGTCACTTTCACAGCGAAATAAGCCCAGTTTGGCCCTGTTCACTTTTGCTTAGCAGAGTCTGTATCTTCAAAACTAGACACTCTGCAGGCCTATAAGCTTGGCTGGGGGCAGAGAAGCAGAGTCTGAGCAGCTACAGGAAGGATGGAGGGGTTCAGACAAGGTTTTCCAACTCCGTGCCTAAATGTCACTTTCACAGCGAAATAAGCCCAGTTTGGCCCTGTTCACTTTTGCTTAGCAGAGTCTGTATCTTCAAAACTAGACACTCTGCAGGCCTATAAGCTTGGCTGGGGGCAGAGAAGCAGAGTCTGAGCAGCTACAGGAAGGATGGAGGGGTTCAGACAAGGTTTTCCAACTCCGTGCCTAAATGTCACTTTCACAGCGAAATAAGCCCAGTTTGGCCCTGTTCACTTTTGCTTAGCAGAGTCTGTATCTTCAAAACTAGACACTCTGCAGGCCTATAAGCTTGGCTGGGGGCAGAGAAGCAGAGTCTGAGCAGCTACAGGAAGGATGGAGGGGTTCAGACAAGGTTTTCCAACTCCGTGCCTAAATGTCACTTTCACAGCGAAATAAGCCCAGTTTGGCCCTGTTCACTTTTGCTTAGCAGAGTCTGTATCTTCAAAACTAGACACTCTGCAGGCCTATAAGCTTGGCTGGGGGCAGAGAAGCAGAGTCTGAGCAGCTACAGGAAGGATGGAGGGGTTCAGACAAGGTTTTCCAACTCCGTGCCTAAATGTCACTTTCACAGCGAAATAAGCCCAGTTTGGCCCTGTTCACTTTTGCTTAGCAGAGTCTGTATCTTCAAAACTAGACACTCTGCAGGCCTATAAGCTTGGCTGGGGGCAGAGAAGCAGAGTCTGAGCAGCTACAGGAAGGATGGAGGGGTTCAGACAAGGTTTTCCAACTCCGTGCCTAAATGTCACTTTCACAGCGAAATAAGCCCAGTTTGGCCCTGTTCACTTTTGCTTAGCAGAGTCTGTATCTTCAAAACTAGACACTCTGCAGGCCTATAAGCTTGGCTGGGGGCAGAGAAGCAGAGTCTGAGCAGCTACAGGAAGGATGGAGGGGTTCAGACAAGGTTTTCCAACTCCGTGCCTAAATGTCACTTTCACAGCGAAATAAGCCCAGTTTGGCCCTGTTCACTTTTGCTTAGCAGAGTCTGTATCTTCAAAACTAGACACTCTGCAGGCCTATAAGCTTGGCTGGGGGCAGAGAAGCAGAGTCTGAGCAGCTACAGGAAGGATGGAGGGGTTCAGACAAGGTTTTCCAACTCCGTGCCTAAATGTCACTTTCACAGCGAAATAAGCCCAGTTTGGCCCTGTTCACTTTTGCTTAGCAGAGTCTGTATCTTCAAAACTAGACACTCTGCAGGCCTATAAGCTTGGCTGGGGGCAGAGAAGCAGAGTCTGAGCAGCTACAGGAAGGATGGAGGGGTTCAGACAAGGTTTTCCAACTCCGTGCCTAAATGTCACTTTCACAGCGAAATAAGCCCAGTTTGGCCCTGTTCACTTTTGCTTAGCAGAGTCTGTATCTTCAAAACTAGACACTCTGCAGGCCTATAAGCTTGGCTGGGGGCAGAGAAGCAGAGTCTGAGCAGCTACAGGAAGGATGGAGGGGTTCAGACAAGGTTTTCCAACTCCGTGCCTAAATGTCACTTTCACAGCGAAATAAGCCCAGTTTGGCCCTGTTCACTTTTGCTTAGCAGAGTCTGTATCTTCAAAACTAGACACTCTGCAGGCCTATAAGCTTGGCTGGGGGCAGAGAAGCAGAGTCTGAGCAGCTACAGGAAGGATGGAGGGGTTCAGACAAGGTTTTCCAACTCCGTGCATAAATGTCACTTTCACAGCGAAATAAGCCCAGTTTGGCCCTGTTCACTTTTGCTTAGCAGAGTCTGTATCTTCAAAACTAGACACTCTGCAGGCCTATAAGCTTGGCTGGGGGCAGAGAAGCAGAGTCTGAGCAGCTACAGGAAGGATGGAGGGGTTCAGACAAGGTTTTCCAAGTCCGTGCCTAAATCTCACTTTCACAGCGAAATAAGCCCAGTTTGGCCCTGTTCACTTTTGCTTAGCAGAGTCTGTATCTTCAAAACTAGACACTCTGCAGGCCTATATCAGCCCAATATCAATATCAGCCCAATATCAATATCAGCCCAATATCAGCATCAGCCCAATATCAGCATCAGCCCAATATCAGCATCAGCCCAATATCAGCATCAGCCCAATATCAGCATCAGCCCAATATCAGCATCAGCCCAATATCAGCATCAGCCCAATATCAGCATCAGCCCAATATCAGCATCAGCCCAATATCAGCATCAGCCCAATATCAGCATCAGCCCAATATCAGCATCAGCCCAATATCAGCATCAGCCCAATATCAGCATCAGCCCAATATCAGCATCAGCCCAATATCAGCATCAGCCCAATATCAGCATCAGCCCAATATCAGCATCAGCCCAATATCAGCATCAGCCCAATATCAGCATCAGCCCAATATCAGCATCAGCCCAATATCAGCATCAGCCCAATATCAGCATCAGCCCAATATCAGCATCAGCCCAATATCAGCATCAGCCCAATATCAGCATCAGCCCAATATCAGCATCAGCCCAATATCAGCATCAGCCCAATATCAGCATCAGCCCAATATCAGCATCAGCCCAATATCAGCATCAGCCCAATATCAGCATCAGCCCAATATCAGCATCAGCCCAATATCAGCATCAGCCCAATATCAGCATCAGCCCAATATCAGCATCAGCCCAATATCAGCATCAGCCCAATATCAGCATCAGCCCAATATCAGCATCAGCCCAATATCAGCATCAGCCCAATATCAGCATCAGCCCAATATCAGCATCAGCCCAATATCAGCATCAGCCCAATATCAGCATCAGCCCAATATCAGCATCAGCCCAATATCAGCATCAGCCCAATATCAGCATCAGCCCAATATCAGCATCAGCCCAATATCAGCATCAGCCCAATATCAGCATCAGCCCAATATCAGCATCAGCCCAATATCAGCATCAGCCCAATATCAGCATCAGCCCAATATCAGCATCAGCCCAATATCAGCATCAGCCCAATATCAGCATCAGCCCAATATCAGCATCAGCCCAATATCAGCATCAGCCCAATATCAGCATCAGCCCAATATCAGCATCAGCCCAATATCAGCATCAGCCCAATATCAGCATCAGCCCAATATCAGCATCAGCCCAATATCAGCATCAGCCCAATATCAGCATCAGCCCAATATCAGCATCAGCCCAATATCAGCATCAGCCCAATATCAGCATCAGCCCAATATCAGCATCAGCCCAATATCAGCATCAGCCCAATATCAGCATCAGCCCAATATCAGCATCAGCCCAATATCAGCATCAGCCCAATATCAGCATCAGCCCAATATCAGCATCAGCCCAATATCAGCATCAGCCCTAGACACTCTGCAGGCCTATAAGCTTGGCTGGGGGCAGAGAAGCAGCCCAATATGATATAATATCAGCTGATGCTGATATTGGGCTGATGCTGATATTGGGCTGATGCTGATATTGGGCTGATGCTGATATTGGGCTGATGCTGATATTGGGCTGATGCTGATATTGGGCTGATGCTGATATTGGGCTGATGCTGATATTGGGCTGATGCTGATATTGGGCTGATGCTGATATTGGGCTGATGCTGATATTGGGCTGATGCTGATATTGGGCTGATGCTGATATTGGGCTGATGCTGATATTGGGCTGATGCTGATATTGGGCTGATGCTGATATTGGGCTGATGCTGATATTGGGCTGATGCTGATATTGGGCTGATGCTGATATTGGGCTGATGCTGATATTGGGCTGATGCTGATATTGGGCTGATGCTGATATTGGGCTGATGCTGATATTGGGCTGATGCTGATATTGGGCTGATGCTGATATTGGGCTGATGCTGATATTGGGCTGATGCTGATATTGGGCTGATGCTGATATTGGGCTGATGCTGATATTGGGCTGATGCTGATATTGGGCTGATGCTGATATTGGGCTGATGCTGATATTGGGCTGATGCTGATATTGGGCTGATGCTGATATTGGGCTGATGCTGATATTGGGCTGATGCTGATATTGGGCTGATGCTGATATTGGGCTGATGCTGATATTGGGCTGATGCTGATATTGGGCTGATGCTGATATTGGGCTGATGCTGATATTGGGCTGATGCTGATATTGGGCTGATGCTGATATTGGGCTGATGCTGATATTGGGCTGATGCTGATATTGGGCTGATGCTGATATTGGGCTGATGCTGATATTGGGCTGATGCTGATATTGGGCTGATGCTGATATTGGGCTGATGCTGATATTGGGCTGATGCTGATATTGGGCTGATGCTGATATTGGGCTGATGCTGATATTGGGCTGATGCTGATATTGGGCTGATGCTGATATTGGGCTGATGCTGATATTGGGCTGATGCTGATATTGGGCTGATGCTGATATTGGGCTGATGCTGATATTGGGCTGATGCTGATATTGGGCTGATGCTGATATTGGGCTGATGCTGATATTGGGCTGATGCTGATATTGGGCTGATGCTGATATTGGGCTGATGCTGATATTGGGCTGATGCTGATATTGGGCTGATGCTGATATTGGGCTGATGCTGATATTGGGCTGATGCTGATATTGGGCTGATGCTGATATTGGGCTGATGCTGATATTGGGCTGATGCTGATATTGGGCTGATGCTGATATTGGGCTGATATTGATATTGGGCTGATATTGATATTGGGCTGATATAGGCCTGCAGAGTGTCTAGTTTTGAAGATACAGACTCTGCTAAGCAAAAGTGAACAGGGCCAAACTGGGCTTATTTCGCTGTGAAAGTGACATTTAGGCACGGAGTTGGAAAACCTTGTCTGAACCCCTCCATCCTTCCTGTAGCTGCTCAGACTCTGCTTCTCTGCCCCCAGCCAAGCTTATAGGCCTGCAGAGTGTCTAGTTTTGAAGATACAGACTCTGCTAAGCAAAAGTGAACAGGGCCAAACTGGGCTTATTTCGCTGTGAAAGTGACATTTAGGCACGGAGTTGGAAAACCTTGTCTGAACCCCTCCATCCTTCCTGTAGCTGCTCAGACTCTGCTTCTCTGCCCCCAGCCAAGCTTATAGGCCTGCAGAGTGTCTAGTTTTGAAGATACAGACTCTGCTAAGCAAAAGTGAACAGGGCCAAACTGGGCTTATTTCGCTGTGAAAGTGACATTTAGGCACGGAGTTGGAAAACCTTGTCTGAACCCCTCCATCCTTCCTGTAGCTGCTCAGACTCTGCTTCTCTGCCCCCAGCCAAGCTTATAGGCCTGCAGAGTGTCTAGTTTTGAAGATACAGACTCTGCTAAGCAAAAGTGAACAGGGCCAAACTGGGCTTATTTCGCTGTGAAAGTGACATTTAGGCACGGAGTTGGAAAACCTTGTCTGAACCCCTCCATCCTTCCTGTAGCTGCTCAGACTCTGCTTCTCTGCCCCCAGCCAAGCTTATAGGCCTGCAGAGTGTCTAGTTTTGAAGATACAGACTCTGCTAAGCAAAAGTGAACAGGGCCAAACTGGGCTTATTTCGCTGTGAAAGTGACATTTAGGCACGGAGTTGGAAAACCTTGTCTGAACCCCTCCATCCTTCCTGTAGCTGCTCAGACTCTGCTTCTCTGCCCCCAGCCAAGCTTATAGGCCTGCAGAGTGTCTAGTTTTGAAGATACAGACTCTGCTAAGCAAAAGTGAACAGGGCCAAACTGGGCTTATTTCGCTGTGAAAGTGACATTTAGGCACGGAGTTGGAAAACCTTGTCTGAACCCCTCCATCCTTCCTGTAGCTGCTCAGACTCTGCTTCTCTGCCCCCAGCCAAGCTTATAGGCCTGCAGAGTGTCTAGTTTTGAAGATACAGACTCTGCTAAGCAAAAGTGAACAGGGCCAAACTGGGCTTATTTCGCTGTGAAAGTGACATTTAGGCACGGAGTTGGAAAACCTTGTCTGAACCCCTCCATCCTTCCTGTAGCTGCTCAGACTCTGCTTCTCTGCCCCCAGCCAAGCTTATAGGCCTGCAGAGTGTCTAGTTTTGAAGATACAGACTCTGCTAAGCAAAAGTGAACAGGGCCAAACTGGGCTTATTTCGCTATGAAAGTGACATTTAGGCACGGAGTTGGAAAACCTTGTCTGAACCCCTCCATCCTTCCTGTAGCTGCTCAGACTCTGCTTCTCTGCCCCCAGCCAAGCTTATAGGCCTGCAGAGTGTCTAGTTTTGAAGATACAGACTCTGCTAAGCAAAAGTGAACAGGGCCAAACTGGGCTTATTTCGCTGTGAAAGTGACATCGAAATTTCACAGCGAAATAAGCCCAGTTTGGCCCTGTTCACTTTTGCTTAGCAGAGTCTGTATCTTCAAAACTAGACACTCTGCAGGCCTATAAGCTTGGCTGGGGGCAGAGAAGCAGAGTCTGAGCAGCTACAGGAAGGATGGAGGGGTTCAGACAAGGTTTTCCAACTCCGTGCCTAAATGTCACTTTCACAGCGAAATAAGCCCAGTTTGGCCCTGTTCACTTTTGCTTAGCAGAGTCTGTATCTTCAAAACTAGACACTCTGCAGGCCTATAAGCTTGGCTGGGGGCAGAGAAGCAGAGTCTGAGCAGCTACAGGAAGGATGGAGGGGTTCAGACAAGGTTTTCCAACTCCGTGCCTAAATGTCACTTTCACAGCGAAATAAGCCCAGTTTGGCCCTGTTCACTTTTGCTTAGCAGAGTCTGTATCTTCAAAACTAGACACTCTGCAGGCCTATAAGCTTGGCTGGGGGCAGAGAAGCAGAGTCTGAGCAGCTACAGGAAGGATGGAGGGGTTCAGACAAGGTTTTCCAACTCCGTGCCTAAATGTCACTTTCACAGCGAAATAAGCCCAGTTTGGCCCTGTTCACTTTTGCTTAGCAGAGTCTGTATCTTCAAAACTAGACACTCTGCAGGCCTATAAGCTTGGCTGGGGGCAGAGAAGCAGAGTCTGAGCAGCTACAGGAAGGATGGAGGGGTTCAGACAAGGTTTTCCAACTCCGTGCCTAAATGTCACTTTCACAGCGAAATAAGCCCAGTTTGGCCCTGTTCACTTTTGCTTAGCAGAGTCTGTATCTTCAAAACTAGACACTCTGCAGGCCTATAAGCTTGGCTGGGGGCAGAGAAGCAGAGTCTGAGCAGCTACAGGAAGGATGGAGGGGTTCAGACAAGGTTTTCCAACTCCGTGCCTAAATGTCACTTTCACAGCGAAATAAGCCCAGTTTGGCCCTGTTCACTTTTGCTTAGCAGAGTCTGTATCTTCAAAACTAGACACTCTGCAGGCCTATAAGCTTGGCTGGGGGCAGAGAAGCAGAGTCTGAGCAGCTACAGGAAGGATGAAGGGGTTCAGACAAGGTTTTCCAACTCCGTGCCTAAATGTCACTTTCACAGCGAAATAAGCCCAGTTTGGCCCTGTTCACTTTTGCTTAGCAGAGTCTGTATCTTCAAAACTAGACACTCTGCAGGCCTATAAGCTTGGCTGGGGGCAGAGAAGCAGAGTCTGAGCAGCTACAGGAAGGATGGAGGGGTTCAGACAAGGTTTTCCAACTCCGTGCCTAAATGTCACTTTCACAGCGAAATAAGCCCAGTTTGGCCCTGTTCACTTTTGCTTAGCAGAGTCTGTATCTTCAAAACTAGACACTCTGCAGGCCTATAAGCTTGGCTGGGGGCAGAGAAGCAGAGTCTGAGCAGCTACAGGAAGGATGGAGGGGTTCAGACAAGGTTTTCCAACTCCGTGCCTAAATGTCACTTTCACAGCGAAATAAGCCCAGTTTGGCCCTGTTCACTTTTGCTTAGCAGAGTCTGTATCTTCAAAACTAGACACTCTGCAGGCCTATAAGCTTGGCTGGGGGCAGAGAAGCAGAGTCTGAGCAGCTACAGGAAGGATGGAGGGGTTCAGACAAGGTTTTCCAACTCCGTGCCTAAATGTCACTTTCACAGCGAAATAAGCCCAGTTTGGCCCTGTTCACTTTTGCTTAGCAGAGTCTGTATCTTCAAAACTAGACACTCTGCAGGCCTATAAGCTTGGCTGGGGGCAGAGAAGCAGAGTCTGAGCAGCTACAGGAAGGATGGAGGGGTTCAGACAAGGTTTTCCAACTCCGTGCCTAAATGTCACTTTCACAGCGAAATAAGCCCAGTTTGGCCCTGTTCACTTTTGCTTAGCAGAGTCTGTATCTTCAAAACTAGACACTCTGCAGGCCTATAAGCTTGGCTGGGGGCAGAGAAGCAGAGTCTGAGCAGCTACAGGAAGGATGGAGGGGTTCAGACAAGGTTTTCCAACTCCGTGCCTAAATGTCACTTTCACAGCGAAATAAGCCCAGTTTGGCCCTGTTCACTTTTGCTTAGCAGAGTCTGTATCTTCAAAACTAGACACTCTGCAGGCCTATATCAGCCCAATATCAATATCAGCCCAATATCAATATCAGCCCAATATCAGCATCAGCCCAATATCAGCATCAGCCCAATATCAGCATCAGCCCAATATCAGCATCAGCCCAATATCAGCATCAGCCCAATATCAGCATCAGCCCAATATCAGCATCAGCCCAATATCAGCATCAGCCCAATATCAGCATCAGCCCAATATCAGCATCAGCCCAATATCAGCATCAGCCCAATATCAGCATCAGCCCAATATCAGCATCAGCCCAATATCAGCATCAGCCCAATATCAGCATCAGCCCAATATCAGCATCAGCCCAATATCAGCATCAGCCCAATATCAGCATCAGCCCAATATCAGCATCAGCCCAATATCAGCATCAGCCCAATATCAGCATCAGCCCAATATCAGCATCAGCCCAATATCAGCATCAGCCCAATATCAGCATCAGCCCAATATCAGCATCAGCCCAATATCAGCATCAGCCCAATATCAGCATCAGCCCAATATCAGCATCAGCCCAATATCAGCATCAGCCCAATATCAGCATCAGCCCAATATCAGCATCAGCCCAATATCAGCATCAGCCCAATATCAGCATCAGCCCAATATCAGCATCAGCCCAATATCAGCATCAGCCCAATATCAGCATCAGCCCAATATCAGCATCAGCCCAATATCAGCATCAGCCCAATATCAGCATCAGCCCAATATCAGCATCAGCCCAATATCAGCATCAGCCCAATATCAGCATCAGCCCAATATCAGCATCAGCCCAATATCAGCATCAGCCCAATATCAGCATCAGCCCAATATCAGCATCAGCCCAATATCAGCATCAGCCCAATATCAGCATCAGCCCAATATCAGCATCAGCCCAATATCAGCATCAGCCCAATATCAGCATCAGCCCAATATCAGCATCAGCCCAATATCAGCATCAGCCCAATATCAGCATCAGCCCAATATCAGCATCAGCCCAATATCAGCATCAGCCCAATATCAGCATCAGCCCAATATCAGCATCAGCCCAATATCAGCATCAGCCCAATATCAGCATCAGCCCAATATCAGCATCAGCCCAATATCAGCATCAGCCCAATATCAGCATCAGCCCAATATCAGCATCAGCCCAATATCAGCATCAGCCCAATATCAGCATCAGCCCAATATCAGCATCAGCCCAATATCAGCATCAGCCCAATATCAGCATCAGCCCAATATCAGCATCAGCCCAATATCAGCATCAGCCCAATATCAGCATCAGCCCAATATCAGCATCAGCCCAATATCAGCATCAGCCCAATATCAGCATCAGCCCAATATCAGCATCAGCCCAATATCAGCATCAGCCCAATATCAGCATCAGCCCAATATCAGCATCAGCCCAATATCAGCATCAGCCCAATATCAGCATCAGCCCAATATCAGCATCAGCCCAATATCAGCATCAGCCCAATATCAGCATCAGCCCAATATCAGCATCAGCCCAATATCAGCATCAGCCCAATATCAGCATCAGCCCAATATCAGCATCAGCCCAATATCAGCATCAGCCCAATATCAGCATCAGCCCAATATCAGCATCAGCCCAATATCAGCATCAGCCCAATATCAGCATCAGCCCAATATCAGCATCAGCCCAATATCAGCATCAGCCCAATATCAGCATCAGCCCAATATCAGCATCAGCCCAATATCAGCATCAGCCCAATATCAGCATCAGCTGATATTATATCATATTGGGCTGCTTCTCTGCCCCCAGCCAAGCTTATAGGCCTGCAGAGTGTCTAGGGCTGATGCTGATATTGGGCTGATGCTGATATTGGGCTGATGCTGATATTGGGCTGATGCTGATATTGGGCTGATGCTGATATTGGGCTGATGCTGATATTGGGCTGATGCTGATATTGGGCTGATGCTGATATTGGGCTGATGCTGATATTGGGCTGATGCTGATATTGGGCTGATGCTGATATTGGGCTGATGCTGATATTGGGCTGATGCTGATATTGGGCTGATGCTGATATTGGGCTGATGCTGATATTGGGCTGATGCTGATATTGGGCTGATGCTGATATTGGGCTGATGCTGATATTGGGCTGATGCTGATATTGGGCTGATGCTGATATTGGGCTGATGCTGATATTGGGCTGATGCTGATATTGGGCTGATGCTGATATTGGGCTGATGCTGATATTGGGCTGATGCTGATATTGGGCTGATGCTGATATTGGGCTGATGCTGATATTGGGCTGATGCTGATATTGGGCTGATGCTGATATTGGGCTGATGCTGATATTGGGCTGATGCTGATATTGGGCTGATGATGCTGATATTGGGCTGATGCTGATATTGGGCTGATGCTGATATTGGGCTGATGCTGATATTGGGCTGATGCTGATATTGGGCTGATGCTGATATTGGGCTGATGCTGATATTGGGCTGATGCTGATATTGGGCTGATGCTGATATTGGGCTGATGCTGATATTGGGCTGATGCTGATATTGGGCTGATGCTGATATTGGGCTGATGCTGATATTGGGCTGATGCTGATATTGGGCTGATGCTGATATTGGGCTGATGCTGATATTGGGCTGATGCTGATATTGGGCTGATGCTGATATTGGGCTGATGCTGATATTGGAAACCTTGTCTGAACCCCTCCATCCTTCCTGTAGCTGCTCAGACTCTGCTTCTCTGCCCCCAGCCAAGCTTATAGGCCTGCAGAGTGTCTAGTTTTGAAGATACAGACTCTGCTAAGCAAAAGTGAACAGGGCCAAACTGGGCTTATTTCGCTGTGAAAGTGACATTTAGGCACGGAGTTGGAAAACCTTGTCTGAACCCCTCCATCCTTCCTGTAGCTGCTCAGACTCTGCTTCTCTGCCCCCAGCCAAGCTTATAGGCCTGCAGAGTGTCTAGTTTTGAAGATACAGACTCTGCTAAGCAAAAGTGAACAGGGCCAAACTGGGCTTATTTCGCTGTGAAAGTGACATTTAGGCACGGAGTTGGAAAACCTTGTCTGAACCCCTCCATCCTTCCTGTAGCTGCTCAGACTCTGCTTCTCTGCCCCCAACCAAGCTTATAGGCCTGCAGAGTGTCTAGTTTTGAAGATACAGACTCTGCTAAGCAAAAGTGAACAGGGCCAAACTGGGCTTATTTCGCTGTGAAAGTGACATTTAGGCACGGAGTTGGAAAACCTTGTCTGAACCCCTCCATCCTTCCTGTAGCTGCTCAGACTCTGCTTCTCTGCCCCCAGCCAAGCTTATAGGCCTGCAGAGTGTCTAGTTTTGAAGATACAGACTCTGCTAAGCAAAAGTGAACAGGGCCAAACTGGGCTTATTTCGCTGTGAAAGTGACATTTAGGCACGGAGTTGGAAAACCTTGTCTGAACCCCTCCATCCTTCCTGTAGCTGCTCAGACTCTGCTTCTCTGCCCCCAGCCAAGCTTATAGGCCTGCAGAGTGTCTAGTTTTGAAGATACAGACTCTGCTAAGCAAAAGTGAACAGGGCCAAACTGGGCTTATTTCGCTGTGAAAGTGACATTTAGGCACGGAGTTGGAAAACCTTGTCTGAACCCCTCCATCCTTCCTGTAGCTGCTCAGACTCTGCTTCTCTGCCCCCAGCCAAGCTTATAGGCCTGCAGAGTGTCTAGTTTTGAAGATACAGACTCTGCTAAGCAAAAGTGAACAGGGCCAAACTGGGCTTATTTCGCTGTGAAAGTGACATTTAGGCACGGAGTTGGAAAACCTTGTCTGAACCCCTCCATCCTTCCTGTAGCTGCTCAGACTCTGCTTCTCTGCCCCCAGCCAAGCTTATAGGCCTGCAGAGTGTCTAGTTTTGAAGATACAGACTCTGCTAAGCAAAAGTGAACAGGGCCAAACTGGGCTTATTTCGCTGTGAAAGTGACATTTAGGCACGGAGTTGGAAAACCTTGTCTGAACCCCTCCATCCTTCCTGTAGCTGCTCAGACTCTGCTTCTCTGCCCCCAGCCAAGCTTATAGGCCTGCAGAGTGTCTAGTTTTGAAGATACAGACTCTGCTAAGCAAAAGTGAACAGGGCCAAACTGGGCTTATTTCGCTGTGAAAGTGACATTTAGGCACGGAGTTGGAAAACCTTGTCTGAACCCCTCCATCCTTCCTGTAGCTGCTCAGACTCTGCTTCTCTGCCCCCAGCCAAGCTTATAGGCCTGCAGAGTGTCTAGTTTTGAAGATACAGACTCTGCTAAGCAAAAGTGAACAGGGCCAAACTGGGCTTATTTCGCTGTGAAAGTGACATTTAGGCACGGAGTTGGAAAACCTTGTCTGAACCCCTCCATCCTTCCTGTAGCTGCTCAGACTCTGCTTCTCTGCCCCCAGCCAAGCTTATAGGCCTGCAGAGTGTCTAGTTTTGAAGATACAGACTCTGCTAAGCAAAAGTGAACAGGGCCAAACTGGGCTTATTTCGCTGTGAAAGTGACATTTAGGCACGGAGTTGGAAAACCTTGTCTGAACCCCTCCATCCTTCCTGTAGCTGCTCAGACTCTGCTTCTCTGCCCCCAGCCAAGCTTATAGGCCTGCAGAGTGTCTAGTTTTGAAGATACAGACTCTGCTAAGCAAAAGTGAACAGGGCCAAACTGGGCTTATTTCGCTGTGAAAGTGACATTTAGGCACGGAGTTGGAAAACCTTGTCTGAACCCCTCCATCCTTCCTGTAGCTGCTCAGACTCTGCTTCTCTGCCCCCAGCCAAGCTTATAGGCCTGCAGAGTGTCTAGTTTTGAAGATACAGACTCTGCTAAGCAAAAGTGAACAGGGCCAAACTGGGCTTCTTTCGCTGTGAAAGTGACATTTAGGCACGGAGTTGGAAAACCTTGTCTGAACCCCTCCATCCTTCCTGTAGCTGCTCAGACTCTGCTTCTCTGCCCCCAGCCAAGCTTATAGGCCTGCAGAGTGTCTAGTTTTGAAGATACAGACTCTGCTAAGCAAAAGTGAACAGGGCCAAACTGGGCTTATTTCGCTGTGAAAGTGACATTTAGGCACGGAGTTGGAAAACCTTGTCTGAACCCCTCCATCCTTCCTGTAGCTGCTCAGACTCTGCTTCTCTGCCCCCAGCCAAGCTTATAGGCCTGCAGAGTGTCTAGTTTTGAAGATACAGACTCTGCTAAGCAAAAGTGAACAGGGCCAAACTGGGCTTATTTCGCTGTGAAAGTGACATTTAGGCACGGAGTTGGAAAACCTTGTCTGAACCCCTCCATCCTTCCTGTAGCTGCTCAGACTCTGCTTCTCTGCCCCCAGCCAAGCTTATAGGCCTGCAGAGTGTCTAGTTTTGAAGATACAGACTCTGCTAAGCAAAAGTGAACAGGGCCAAACTGGGCTTATTTCGCTGTGAAAGTGACATTTAGGCACGGAGTTGGAAAACCTTGTCTGAACCCCTCCATCCTTCCTGTAGCTGCTCAGACTCTGCTTCTCTGCCCCCAGCCAAGCTTATAGGCCTGCAGAGTGTCTAGTTTTGAAGATACAGACTCTGCTAAGCAAAAGTGAACAGGGCCAAACTGGGCTTATTTCGCTGTGAAAGTGACATTTAGGCACGGAGTTGGAAAACCTTGTCTGAACCCCTCCATCCTTCCTGTAGCTGCTCAGACTCTGCTTCTCTGCCCCCAGCCAAGCTTATAGGCCTGCAGAGTGTCTAGTTTTGAAGATACAGACTCTGCTAAGCAAAAGTGAACAGGGCCAAACTGGGCTTATTTCGCTGTGAAAGTGACATTTAGGCACGGAGTTGGAAAACCTTGTCTGAACCCCTCCATCCTTCCTGTAGCTGCTCAGACTCTGCTTCTCTGCCCCCAGCCAAGCTTATAGGCCTGCAGAGTGTCTAGTTTTGAAGATACAGACTCTGCTAAGCAAAAGTGAACAGGGCCAAACTGGGCTTATTTCGCTGTGAAAGTGACATTTAGGCACGGAGTTGGAAAACCTTGTCTGAACCCCTCCATCCTTCCTGTAGCTGCTCAGACTCTGCTTCTCTGCCCCCAGCCAAGCTTATAGGCCTGCAGAGTGTCTAGTTTTGAAGATACAGACTCTGCTAAGCAAAAGTGAACAGGGCCAAACTGGGCTTATTTCGCTGTGAAAGTGACATTTAGGCACGGAGTTGGAAAACCTTGTCTGAACCCCTCCATCCTTCCTGTAGCTGCTCAGACTCTGCTTCTCTGCCCCCAGCCAAGCTTATAGGCCTGCAGAGTGTCTAGTTTTGAAGATACAGACTCTGCTAAGCAAAAGTGAACAGGGCCAAACTGGGCTTATTTCGCTGTGAAAGTGACATTTAGGCACGGAGTTGGAAAACCTTGTCTGAACCCCTCCATCCTTCCTGTAACTGCTCAGACTCTGCTTCTCTGCCCCCAGCCAAGCTTATAGGCCTGCAGAGTGTCTAGTTTTGAAGATACAGACTCTGCTAAGCAAAAGTGAACAGGGCCAAACTGGGCTTATTTCGCTGTGAAAGTGACATTTAGGCACGGAGTTGGAAAACCTTGTCTGAACCCCTCCATCCTTCCTGTAGCTGCTCAGACTCTGCTTCTCTGCCCCCAGCCAAGCTTATAGGCCTGCAGAGTGTCTAGTTTTGAAGATACAGACTCTGCTAAGCAAAAGTGAACAGGGCCAAACTGGGCTTATTTCGCTGTGAAAGTGACATTTAGGCACGGAGTTGGAAAACCTTGTCTGAACCCCTCCATCCTTCCTGTAGCTGCTCAGACTCTGCTTCTCTGCCCCCAGCCAAGCTTATAGGCCTGCAGAGTGTCTAGTTTTGAAGATACAGACTCTGCTAAGCAAAAGTGAACAGGGCCAAACTGGGCTTATTTCGCTGTGAAAGTGACATTTAGGCACGGAGTTGGAAAACCTTGTCTGAACCCCTCCATCCTTCCTGTAGCTGCTCAGACTCTGCTTCTCTGCCCCCAGCCAAGCTTATAGGCCTGCAGAGTGTCTAGTTTTGAAGATACAGACTCTGCTAAGCAAAAGTGAACAGGGCCAAACTGGGCTTATTTCGCTGTGAAAGTGACATTTAGGCACGGAGTTGGAAAACCTTGTCTGAACCCCTCCATCCTTCCTGTAGCTGCTCAGACTCTGCTTCTCTGCCCCCAGCCAAGCTTATAGGCCTGCAGAGTGTCTAGTTTTGAAGATACAGACTCTGCTAAGCAAAAGTGAACAGGGCCAAACTGGGCTTATTTCGCTGTGAAAGTGACATTTAGGCACGGAGTTGGAAAACCTTGTCTGAACCCCTCCATCCTTCCTGTAGCTGCTCAGACTCTGCTTCTCTGCCCCCAGCCAAGCTTATAGGCCTGCAGAGTGTCTAGTTTTGAAGATACAGACTCTGCTAAGCAAAAGTGAACAGGGCCAAACTGGGCTTATTTCGCTGTGAAAGTGACATTTAGGCACGGAGTTGGAAAACCTTGTCTGAACCCCTCCATCCTTCCTGTAGCTGCTCAGACTCTGCTTCTCTGCCCCCAGCCAAGCTTATAGGCCTGCAGAGTGTCTAGTTTTGAAGATACAGACTCTGCTAAGCAAAAGTGAACAGGGCCAAACTGGGCTTATTTCGCTGTGAAATTTCGATGTCACTTTCACAGCGAAATAAGCCCAGTTTGGCCCTGTTCACTTTTGCTTAGCAGAGTCTGTATCTTCAAAACTAGACACTCTGCAGGCCTATAAGCTTGGCTGGGGGCAGAGAAGCAGAGTCTGAGCAGCTACAGGAAGGATGGAGGGGTTCAGACAAGGTTTTCCAACTCCGTGCCTAAATGTCACTTTCACAGCGAAATAAGCCCAGTTTGGCCCTGTTCACTTTTGCTTAGCAGAGTCTGTATCTTCAAAACTAGACACTCTGCAGGCCTATAAGCTTGGCTGGGGGCAGAGAAGCAGAGTCTGAGCAGCTACAGGAAGGATGGAGGGGTTCAGACAAGGTTTTCCAACTCCGTGCCTAAATGTCACTTTCACAGCGAAATAAGCCCAGTTTGGCCCTGTTCACTTTTGCTTAGCAGAGTCTGTATCTTCAAAACTAGACACTCTGCAGGCCTATAAGCTTGGCTGGGGGCAGAGAAGCAGAGTCTGAGCAGCTACAGGAAGGATGGAGGGGTTCAGACAAGGTTTTCCAACTCCGTGCCTAAATGTCACTTTCACAGCGAAATAAGCCCAGTTTGGCCCTGTTCACTTTTGCTTAGCAGAGTCTGTATCTTCAAAACTAGACACTCTGCAGGCCTATAAGCTTGGCTGGGGGCAGAGAAGCAGAGTCTGAGCAGCTACAGGAAGGATGGAGGGGTTCAGACAAGGTTTTCCAACTCCGTGCCTAAATGTCACTTTCACAGCGAAATAAGCCCAGTTTGGCCCTGTTCACTTTTGCTTAGCAGAGTCTGTATCTTCAAAACTAGACACTCTGCAGGCCTATAAGCTTGGCTGGGGGCAGAGAAGCAGAGTCTGAGCAGCTACAGGAAGGATGGAGGGGTTCAGACAAGGTTTTCCAACTCCGTGCCTAAATGTCACTTTCACAGCGAAATAAGCCCAGTTTGGCCCTGTTCACTTTTGCTTAGCAGAGTCTGTATCTTCAAAACTAGACACTCTGCAGGCCTATAAGCTTGGCTGGGGGCAGAGAAGCAGAGTCTGAGCAGCTACAGGAAGGATGGAGGGGTTCAGACAAGGTTTTCCAACTCCGTGCCTAAATGTCACTTTCACAGCGAAATAAGCCCAGTTTGGCCCTGTTCACTTTTGCTTAGCAGAGTCTGTATCTTCAAAACTAGACACTCTGCAGGCCTATAAGCTTGGCTGGGGGCAGAGAAGCAGAGTCTGAGCAGCTACAGGAAGGATGGAGGGGTTCAGACAAGGTTTTCCAACTCCGTGCCTAAATGTCACTTTCACAGCGAAATAAGCCCAGTTTGGCCCTGTTCACTTTTGCTTAGCAGAGTCTGTATCTTCAAAACTAGACACTCTGCAGGCCTATAAGCTTGGCTGGGGGCAGAGAAGCAGAGTCTGAGCAGCTACAGGAAGGATGGAGGGGTTCAGACAAGGTTTTCCAACTCCGTGCCTAAATGTCACTTTCACAGCGAAATAAGCCCAGTTTGGCCCTGTTCACTTTTGCTTAGCAGAGTCTGTATCTTCAAAACTAGACACTCTGCAGGCCTATAAGCTTGGCTGGGGGCAGAGAAGCAGAGTCTGAGCAGCTACAGGAAGGATGGAGGGGTTCAGACAAGGTTTTCCAACTCCGTGCCTAAATGTCACTTTCACAGCGAAATAAGCCCAGTTTGGCCCTGTTCACTTTTGCTTAGCAGAGTCTGTATCTTCAAAACTAGACACTCTGCAGGCCTATAAGCTTGGCTGGGGGCAGAGAAGCAGAGTCTGAGCAGCTACAGGAAGGATGGAGGGGTTCAGACAAGGTTTTCCAACTCCGTGCCTAAATGTCACTTTCACAGCGAAATAAGCCCAGTTTGGCCCTGTTCACTTTTGCTTAGCAGAGTCTGTATCTTCAAAACTAGACACTCTGCAGGCCTATAAGCTTGGCTGGGGGCAGAGAAGCAGAGTCTGAGCAGCTACAGGAAGGATGGAGGGGTTCAGACAAGGTTTTCCAACTCCGTGCCTAAATGTCACTTTCACAGCGAAATAAGCCCAGTTTGGCCCTGTTCACTTTTGCTTAGCAGAGTCTGTATCTTCAAAACTAGACACTCTGCAGGCCTATAAGCTTGGCTGGGGGCAGAGAAGCAGAGTCTGAGCAGCTACAGGAAGGATGGAGGGGTTCAGACAAGGTTTTCCAACTCTGTGCCTAAATGTCACTTTCACAGCGAAATAAGCCCAGTTTGGCCCTGTTCACTTTTGCTTAGCAGAGTCTGTATCTTCAAAACTAGACACTCTGCAGGCCTATAAGCTTGGCTGGGGGCAGAGAAGCAGAGTCTGAGCAGCTACAGGAAGGATGGAGGGGTTCAGACAAGGTTTTCCAACTCCGTGCCTAAATGTCACTTTCACAGCGAAATAAGCCCAGTTTGGCCCTGTTCACTTTTGCTTAGCAGAGTCTGTATCTTCAAAACTAGACACTCTGCAGGCCTATAAGCTTGGCTGGGGGCAGAGAAGCAGAGTCTGAGCAGCTACAGGAAGGATGGAGGGGTTCAGACAAGGTTTTCCAACTCCGTGCCTAAATGTCACTTTCACAGCGAAATAAGCCCAGTTTGGCCCTGTTCACTTTTGCTTAGCAGAGTCTGTATCTTCAAAACTAGACACTCTGCAGGCCTATAAGCTTGGCTGGGGCAGAGAAGCAGAGTCTGAGCAGCTACAGGAAGGATGGAGGGGTTCAGACAAGGTTTTCCAACTCCGTGCCTAAATGTCACCTTTCACAGCGAAATAAGCCCAGTTTGGCCCTGTTCACTTTTGCTTAGCAGAGTCTGTATCTTCAAAACTAGACACTCTGCAGGCCTATAAGCTTGGCTGGGGGCAGAGAAGCAGAGTCTGAGCAGCTACAGGAAGGATGGAGGGGTTCAGACAAGGTTTTCCAACTCCGTGCCTAAATGTCACTTTCACAGCGAAATAAGCCCAGTTTGGCCCTGTTCACTTTTGCTTAGCAGAGTCTGTATCTTCAAAACTAGACACTCTGCAGGCCTATAAGCTTGGCTGGGGGCAGAGAAGCAGAGTCTGAGCAGCTACAGGAAGGATGGAGGGGTTCAGACAAGGTTTTCCAACTCCGTGCCTAAATGTCACTTTCACAGCGAAATAAGCCCAGTTTGGCCCTGTTCACTTTTGCTTAGCAGAGTCTGTATCTTCAAAACTAGACACTCTGCAGGCCTATAAGCTTGGCTGGGGGCAGAGAAGCAGAGTCTGAGCAGCTACAGGAAGGATGGAGGGGTTCAGACAAGGTTTTCCAACTCCGTGCCTAAATGTCACTTTCACAGCGAAATAAGCCCAGTTTGGCCCTGTTCACTTTTGCTTAGCAGAGTCTGTATCTTCAAAACTAGACACTCTGCAGGCCTATAAGCTTGGCTGGGGGCAGAGAAGCAGAGTCTGAGCAGCTACAGGAAGGATGGAGGGGTTCAGACAAGGTTTTCCAACTCCGTGCCTAAATGTCACTTTCACAGCGAAATAAGCCCAGTTTGGCCCTGTTCACTTTTGCTTAGCAGAGTCTGTATCTTCAAAACTAGACACTCTGCAGGCCTATAAGCTTGGCTGGGGGCAGAGAAGCAGAGTCTGAGCAGCTACAGGAAGGATGGAGGGGTTCAGACAAGGTTTTCCAACTCCGTGCCTAAATGTCACTTTCACAGCGAAATAAGCCCAGTTTGGCCCTGTTCACTTTTGCTTAGCAGAGTCTGTATCTTCAAAACTAGACACTCTGCAGGCCTATAAGCTTGGCTGGGGGCAGAGAAGCAGAGTCTGAGCAGCTACAGGAAGGATGGAGGGGTTCAGACAAGGTTTTCCAACTCCGTGCCTAAATGTCACTTTCACAGCGAAATAAGCCCAGTTTGGCCCTGTTCACTTTTGCTTAGCAGAGTCTGTATCTTCAAAACTAGACACTCTGCAGGCCTATAAGCTTGGCTGGGGGCAGAGAAGCAGAGTCTGAGCAGCTACAGGAAGGATGGAGGGGTTCAGACAAGGTTTTCCAACTCCGTGCCTAAATGTCACTTTCACAGCGAAATAAGCCCAGTTTGGCCCTGTTCACTTTTGCTTAGCAGAGTCTGTATCTTCAAAACTAGACACTCTGCAGGCCTATAAGCTTGGCTGGGGGCAGAGAAGCAGAGTCTGAGCAGCTACAGGAAGGATGGAGGGGTTCAGACAAGGTTTTCCAACTCCGTGCCTAAATGTCACTTTCACAGCGAAATAAGCCCAGTTTGGCCCTGTTCACTTTTGCTTAGCAGAGTCTGTATCTTCAAAACTAGACACTCTGCAGGCCTATAAGCTTGGCTGGGGGCAGAGAAGCAGAGTCTGAGCAGCTACAGGAAGGATGGAGGGGTTCAGACAAGGTTTTCCAACTCCGTGCCTAAATGTCACTTTCACAGCGAAATAAGCCCAGTTTGGCCCTGTTCACTTTTGCTTAGCAGAGTCTGTATCTTCAAAACTAGACACTCTGCAGGCCTATAAGCTTGGCTGGGGGCAGAGAAGCAGAGTCTGAGCAGCTACAGGAAGGATGGAGGGGTTCAGACAAGGTTTTCCAACTCCGTGCCTAAATGTCACTTTCACAGCGAAATAAGCCCAGTTTGGCCCTGTTCACTTTTGCTTAGCAGAGTCTGTATCTTCAAAACTAGACACTCTGCAGGCCTATAAGCTTGGCTGGGGGCAGAGAAGCAGAGTCTGAGCAGCTACAGGAAGGATGGAGGGGTTCAGACAAGGTTTTCCAACTCCGTGCCTAAATGTCACTTTCACAGCGAAATAAGCCCAGTTTGGCCCTGTTCACTTTTGCTTAGCAGAGTCTGTATCTTCAAAACTAGACACTCTGCAGGCCTATAAGCTTGGCTGGGGGCAGAGAAGCAGAGTCTGAGCAGCTACAGGAAGGATGGAGGGGTTCAGACAAGGTTTTCCAACTCCGTGCCTAAATGTCACTTTCACAGCGAAATAAGCCCAGTTTGGCCCTGTTCACTTTTGCTTAGCAGAGTCTGTATCTTCAAAACTAGACACTCTGCAGGCCTATAAGCTTGGCTGGGGGCAGAGAAGCAGAGTCTGAGCAGCTACAGGAAGGATGGAGGGGTTCAGACAAGGTTTTCCAACTCCGTGCCTAAATGTCACTTTCACAGCGAAATAAGCCCAGTTTGGCCCTGTTCACTTTTGCTTAGCAGAGTCTGTATCTTCAAAACTAGACACTCTGCAGGCCTATAAGCTTGGCTGGGGGCAGAGAAGCAGAGTCTGAGCAGCTACAGGAAGGATGGAGGGGTTCAGACAAGGTTTTCCAACTCCGTGCCTAAATGTCACTTTCACAGCGAAATAAGCCCAGTTTGGCCCTGTTCACTTTTGCTTAGCAGAGTCTGTATCTTCAAAACTAGACACTCTGCAGGCCTATAAGCTTGGCTGGGGGCAGAGAAGCAGAGTCTGAGCAGCTACAGGAAGGATGGAGGGGTTCAGACAAGGTTTTCCAACTCCGTGCCTAAATGTCACTTTCACAGCGAAATAAGCCCAGTTTGGCCCTGTTCACTTTTGCTTAGCAGAGTCTGTATCTTCAAAACTAGACACTCTGCAGGCCTATAAGCTTGGCTGGGGGCAGAGAAGCAGAGTCTGAGCAGCTACAGGAAGGATGGAGGGGTTCAGACAAGGTTTTCCAACTCCGTGCCTAAATGTCACTTTCACAGCGAAATAAGCCCAGTTTGGCCCTGTTCACTTTTGCTTAGCAGAGTCTGTATCTTCAAAACTAGACACTCTGCAGGCCTATAAGCTTGGCTGGGGGCAGAGAAGCAGAGTCTGAGCAGCTACAGGAAGGATGGAGGGGTTCAGACAAGGTTTTCCAACTCCGTGCCTAAATGTCACTTTCACAGCGAAATAAGCCCAGTTTGGCCCTGTTCACTTTTGCTTAGCAGAGTCTGTATCTTCAAAACTAGACACTCTGCAGGCCTATAAGCTTGGCTGGGGGCAGAGAAGCAGAGTCTGAGCAGCTACAGGAAGGATGGAGGGGTTCAGACAAGGTTTTCCAACTCCGTGCCTAAATGTCACTTTCACAGCGAAATAAGCCCAGTTTGGCCCTGTTCACTTTTGCTTAGCAGAGTCTGTATCTTCAAAACTAGACACTCTGCAGGCCTATAAGCTTGGCTGGGGGCAGAGAAGCAGAGTCTGAGCAGCTACAGGAAGGATGGAGGGGTTCAGACAAGGTTTCCAATATCAGCATCAGCCCAATATCAGCATCAGCCCAATATCAGCATCAGCCCAATATCAGCATCAGCCCAATATCAGCATCAGCCCAATATCAGCATCAGCCCAATATCAGCATCAGCCCAATATCAGCATCAGCCCAATATCAGCATCAGCCCAATATCAGCATCAGCCCAATATCAGCATCAGCCCAATATCAGCATCAGCCCAATATCAGCATCAGCCCAATATCAGCATCAGCCCAATATCAGCATCAGCCCAATATCAGCATCAGCCCAATATCAGCATCAGCCCAATATCAGCATCAGCCCAATATCAGCATCAGCCCAATATCAGCATCAGCCCAATATCAGCATCAGCCCAATATCAGCATCAGCCCAATATCAGCATCAGCCCAATATCAGCATCAGCCCAATATCAGCATCAGCCCAATATCAGCATCAGCCCAATATCAGCATCAGCCCAATATCAGCATCAGCCCAATATCAGCATCAGCCCAATATCAGCATCAGCCCAATATCAGCATCAGCCCAATATCAGCATCAGCCCAATATCAGCATCAGCCCAATATCAGCATCAGCCCAATATCAGCATCAGCCCAATATCAGCATCATCAGCCCAATATCAGCATCAGCCCAATATCAGCATCAGCCCAATATCAGCATCAGCCCAATATCAGCATCAGCCCAATATCAGCATCAGCCCAATATCAGCATCAGCCCAATATCAGCATCAGCCCAATATCAGCATCAGCCCAATATCAGCATCAGCCCAATATCAGCATCAGCCCAATATCAGCATCAGCCCAATATCAGCATCAGCCCAATATCAGCATCAGCCCAATATCAGCATCAGCCCAATATCAGCATCAGCCCAATATCAGCATCAGCCCAATATCAGCATCAGCCCAATATCAGCATCAGCCCAATATCAGCATCAGCCCAATATCAGCATCAGCCCAATATCAGCATCAGCCCAATATCAGCATCAGCCCAATATCAGCATCAGCCCAATATCAGCATCAGCCCAATATCAGCATCAGCCCAATATCAGCATCAGCCCAATATCAGCATCAGCCCAATATCAGCATCAGCCCAATATCAGCATCAGCCCAATATCAGCATCAGCCCAATATCAGCATCAGCCCAATATCAGCATCAGCCCAATATCAGCATCAGCCCAATATCAGCATCAGCCCAATATCAGCATCAGCCCAATATCAGCATCAGCCCTAGACACTCTGCAGGCCTATAAGCTTGGCTGGGGGCAGAGAAGCAGCCCAATATGATATAATATCAGCTGATGCTGATATTGGGCTGATGCTGATATTGGGCTGATGCTGATATTGGGCTGATGCTGATATTGGGCTGATGCTGATATTGGGCTGATGCTGATATTGGGCTGATGCTGATATTGGGCTGATGCTGATATTGGGCTGATGCTGATATTGGGCTGATGCTGATATTGGGCTGATGCTGATATTGGGCTGATGCTGATATTGGGCTGATGCTGATATTGGGCTGATGCTGATATTGGGCTGATGCTGATATTGGGCTGATGCTGATATTGGGCTGATGCTGATATTGGGCTGATGCTGATATTGGGCTGATGCTGATATTGGGCTGATGCTGATATTGGGCTGATGCTGATATTGGGCTGATGCTGATATTGGGCTGATGCTGATATTGGGCTGATGCTGATATTGGGCTGATGCTGATATTGGGCTGATGCTGATATTGGGCTGATGCTGATATTGGGCTGATGCTGATATTGGGCTGATGCTGATATTGGGCTGATGCTGATATTGGGCTGATGCTGATATTGGGCTGATGCTGATATTGGGCTGATGCTGATATTGGGCTGATGCTGATATTGGGCTGATGCTGATATTGGGCTGATGCTGATATTGGGCTGATGCTGATATTGGGCTGATGCTGATATTGGGCTGATGCTGATATTGGGCTGATGCTGATATTGGGCTGATGCTGATATTGGGCTGATGCTGATATTGGGCTGATGCTGATATTGGGCTGATGCTGATATTGGGCTGATGCTGATATTGGGCTGATGCTGATATTGGGCTGATGCTGATATTGGGCTGATGCTGATATTGGGCTGATGCTGATATTGGGCTGATGCTGATATTGGGCTGATGCTGATATTGGGCTGATGCTGATATTGGGCTGATGCTGATATTGGGCTGATGCTGATATTGGGCTGATGCTGATATTGGGCTGATGCTGATATTGGGCTGATGCTGATATTGGGCTGATGCTGATATTGGGCTGATGCTGATATTGGGCTGATGCTGATATTGGGCTGATGCTGATATTGGGCTGATGCTGATATTGGGCTGATGCTGATATTGGGCTGATGCTGATATTGGGCTGATGCTGATATTGGGCTGATTGCGAACGCAGTGAGCATTTACTATGAGACCCAGCAGATCACGTCTGTGTGTGTGTGTGTGTGTCTGTGTGTCTGTGTGTGTGTGTGTCACGCTGTAACACCACCCGCCCACCACCAGAGGGCGCAGCTGTATCACACACAAAAACACACTAAATGTCACTTTCACAGCGAAATAAGCCCAGTTTGGCCCTGTTCACTTTTGCTTAGCAGAGTCTGTATCTTCAAAACTAGACACTCTGCAGGCCTATAAGCTTGGCTGGGGGCAGAGAAGCAGAGTCTGAGCAGCTACAGGAAGGATGGAGGGGTTCAGACAAGGTTTTCCAACTCCGTGCCTAAATGTCACTTTCACAGCGAAATAAGCCCAGTTTGGCCCTGTTCACTTTTGCTTAGCAGAGTCTGTATCTTCAAAACTAGACACTCTGCAGGCCTATAAGCTTGGCTGGGGGCAGAGAAGCAGAGTCTGAGCAGCTACAGGAAGGATGGAGGGGTTCAGACAAGGTTTTCCAACTCCGTGCCTAAATGTCACTTTCACAGCGAAATAAGCCCAGTTTGGCCCTGTTCACTTTTGCTTAGCAGAGTCTGTATCTTCAAAACTAGACACTCTGCAGGCCTATAAGCTTGGCTGGGGGCAGAGAAGCAGAGTCTGAGCAGCTACAGGAAGGATGGAGGGGTTCAGACAAGGTTTTCCAACTCCGTGCCTAAATGTCACTTTCACAGCGAAATAAGCCCAGTTTGGCCCTGTTCACTTTTGCTTAGCAGAGTCTGTATCTTCAAAACTAGACACTCTGCAGGCCTATAAGCTTGGCTGGGGGCAGAGAAGCAGAGTCTGAGCAGCTACAGGAAGGATGGAGGGGTTCAGACAAGGTTTTCCAACTCCGTGCCTAAATGTCACTTTCACAGCGAAATAAGCCCAGTTTGGCCCTGTTCACTTTTGCTTAGCAGAGTCTGTATCTTCAAAACTAGACACTCTGCAGGCCTATAAGCTTGGCTGGGGGCAGAGAAGCAGAGTCTGAGCAGCTACAGGAAGGATGGAGGGGTTCAGACAAGGTTTTCCAACTCCGTGCCTAAATGTCACTTTCACAGCGAAATAAGCCCAGTTTGGCCCTGTTCACTTTTGCTTAGCAGAGTCTGTATCTTCAAAACTAGACACTCTGCAGGCCTATAAGCTTGGCTGGGGGCAGAGAAGCAGAGTCTGAGCAGCTACAGGAAGGATGGAGGGGTTCAGACAAGGTTTTCCAACTCCGTGCCTAAATGTCACTTTCACAGCGAAATAAGCCCAGTTTGGCCCTGTTCACTTTTGCTTAGCAGAGTCTGTATCTTCAAAACTAGACACTCTGCAGGCCTATAAGCTTGGCTGGGGGCAGAGAAGCAGAGTCTGAGCAGCTACAGGAAGGATGGAGGGGTTCAGACAAGGTTTTCCAACTCCGTGCCTAAATGTCACTTTCACAGCGAAATAAGCCCAGTTTGGCCCTGTTCACTTTTGCTTAGCAGAGTCTGTATCTTCAAAACTAGACACTCTGCAGGCCTATAAGCTTGGCTGGGGGCAGAGAAGCAGAGTCTGAGCAGCTACAGGAAGGATGGAGGGGTTCAGACAAGGTTTTCCAACTCCGTGCCTAAATGTCACTTTCACAGCGAAATAAGCCCAGTTTGGCCCTGTTCACTTTTGCTTAGCAGAGTCTGTATCTTCAAAACTAGACACTCTGCAGGCCTATAAGCTTGGCTGGGGGCAGAGAAGCAGAGTCTGAGCAGCTACAGGAAGGATGGAGGGGTTCAGACAAGGTTTTCCAACTCCGTGCCTAAATGTCACTTTCACAGCGAAATAAGCCCAGTTTGGCCCTGTTCACTTTTGCTTAGCAGAGTCTGTATCTTCAAAACTAGACACTCTGCAGGCCTATAAGCTTGGCTGGGGGCAGAGAAGCAGAGTCTGAGCAGCTACAGGAAGGATGGAGGGGTTCAGACAAGGTTTTCCAACTCCGTGCCTAAATGTCACTTTCACAGCGAAATAAGCCCAGTTTGGCCCTGTTCACTTTTGCTTAGCAGAGTCTGTATCTTCAAAACTAGACACTCTGCAGGCCTATAAGCTTGGCTGGGGGCAGAGAAGCAGAGTCTGAGCAGCTACAGGAAGGATGGAGGGGTTCAGACAAGGTTTTCCAACTCCGTGCCTAAATGTCACTTTCACAGCGAAATAAGCCCAGTTTGGCCCTGTTCACTTTTGCTTAGCAGAGTCTGTATCTTCAAAACTAGACACTCTGCAGGCCTATAAGCTTGGCTGGGGGCAGAGAAGCAGAGTCTGAGCAGCTACAGGAAGGATGGAGGGGTTCAGACAAGGTTTTCCAACTCCGTGCCTAAATGTCACTTTCACAGCGAAATAAGCCCAGTTTGGCCCTGTTCACTTTTGCTTAGCAGAGTCTGTATCTTCAAAACTAGACACTCTGCAGGCCTATAAGCTTGGCTGGGGGCAGAGAAGCAGAGTCTGAGCAGCTACAGGAAGGATGGAGGGGTTCAGACAAGGTTTTCCAACTCCGTGCCTAAATGTCACTTTCACAGCGAAATAAGCCCAGTTTGGCCCTGTTCACTTTTGCTTAGCAGAGTCTGTATCTTCAAAACTAGACACTCTGCAGGCCTATAAGCTTGGCTGGGGGCAGAGAAGCAGAGTCTGAGCAGCTACAGGAAGGATGGAGGGGTTCAGACAAGGTTTTCCAACTCCGTGCCTAAATGTCACTTTCACAGCGAAATAAGCCCAGTTTGGCCCTGTTCACTTTTGCTTAGCAGAGTCTGTATCTTCAAAACTAGACACTCTGCAGGCCTATAAGCTTGGCTGGGGGCAGAGAAGCAGAGTCTGAGCAGCTACAGGAAGGATGGAGGGGTTCAGACAAGGTTTTCCAACTCCGTGCCTAAATGTCACTTTCACAGCGAAATAAGCCCAGTTTGGCCCTGTTCACTTTTGCTTAGCAGAGTCTGTATCTTCAAAACTAGACACTCTGCAGGCCTATAAGCTTGGCTGGGGGCAGAGAAGCAGAGTCTGAGCAGCTACAGGAAGGATGGAGGGGTTCAGACAAGGTTTTCCAACTCCGTGCCTAAATGTCACTTTCACAGCGAAATAAGCCCAGTTTGGCCCTGTTCACTTTTGCTTAGCAGAGTCTGTATCTTCAAAACTAGACACTCTGCAGGCCTATAAGCTTGGCTGGGGGCAGAGAAGCAGAGTCTGAGCAGCTACAGGAAGGATGGAGGGGTTCAGACAAGGTTTTCCAACTCCGTGCCTAAATGTCACTTTCACAGCGAAATAAGCCCAGTTTGGCCCTGTTCACTTTTGCTTAGCAGAGTCTGTATCTTCAAAACTAGACACTCTGCAGGCCTATAAGCTTGGCTGGGGGCAGAGAAGCAGAGTCTGAGCAGCTACAGGAAGGATGGAGGGGTTCAGACAAGGTTTCCAATATCAGCATCAGCCCAATATCAGCATCAGCCCAATATCAGCATCAGCCCAATATCAGCATCAGCCCAATATCAGCATCAGCCCAATATCAGCATCAGCCCAATATCAGCATCAGCCCAATATCAGCATCAGCCCAATATCAGCATCAGCCCAATATCAGCATCAGCCCAATATCAGCATCAGCCCAATATCAGCATCAGCCCAATATCAGCATCAGCCCAATATCAGCATCAGCCCAATATCAGCATCAGCCCAATATCAGCATCAGCCCAATATCAGCATCAGCCCAATATCAGCATCAGCCCAATATCAGCATCAGCCCAATATCAGCATCAGCCCAATATCAGCATCAGCCCAATATCAGCATCAGCCCAATATCAGCATCAGCCCAATATCAGCATCAGCCCAATATCAGCATCAGCCCAATATCAGCATCAGCCCAATATCAGCATCAGCCCAATATCAGCATCAGCCCAATATCAGCATCAGCCCAATATCAGCATCAGCCCAATATCAGCATCATCAGCCCAATATCAGCATCAGCCCAATATCAGCATCAGCCCAATATCAGCATCAGCCCAATATCAGCATCAGCCCAATATCAGCATCAGCCCAATATCAGCATCAGCCCAATATCAGCATCAGCCCAATATCAGCATCAGCCCAATATCAGCATCAGCCCAATATCAGCATCAGCCCAATATCAGCATCAGCCCAATATCAGCATCAGCCCAATATCAGCATCAGCCCAATATCAGCATCAGCCCAATATCAGCATCAGCCCAATATCAGCATCAGCCCAATATCAGCATCAGCCCAATATCAGCATCAGCCCAATATCAGCATCAGCCCAATATCAGCATCAGCCCAATATCAGCATCAGCCCAATATCAGCATCAGCCCAATATCAGCATCAGCCCAATATCAGCATCAGCCCAATATCAGCATCAGCCCAATATCAGCATCAGCCCAATATCAGCATCAGCCCAATATCAGCATCAGCCCAATATCAGCATCAGCCCAATATCAGCATCAGCCCAATATCAGCATCAGCCCAATATCAGCATCAGCCCAATATCAGCATCAGCCCAATATCAGCATCAGCCCAATATCAGCATCAGCCCAATATCAGCATCAGCCCAATATCAGCATCAGCCCAATATCAGCATCAGCCCAATATCAGCATCAGCCCAATATCAGCATCAGCCCTAGACACTCTGCAGGCCTATAAGCTTGGCTGGGGGCAGAGAAGCAGCCCAATATGATATAATATCAGCTGATGCTGATATTGGGCTGATGCTGATATTGGGCTGATGCTGATATTGGGCTGATGCTGATATTGGGCTGATGCTGATATTGGGCTGATGCTGATATTGGGCTGATGCTGATATTGGGCTGATGCTGATATTGGGCTGATGCTGATATTGGGCTGATGCTGATATTGGGCTGATGCTGATATTGGGCTGATGCTGATATTGGGCTGATGCTGATATTGGGCTGATGCTGATATTGGGCTGATGCTGATATTGGGCTGATGCTGATATTGGGCTGATGCTGATATTGGGCTGATGCTGATATTGGGCTGATGCTGATATTGGGCTGATGCTGATATTGGGCTGATGCTGATATTGGGCTGATGCTGATATTGGGCTGATGCTGATATTGGGCTGATGCTGATATTGGGCTGATGCTGATATTGGGCTGATGCTGATATTGGGCTGATGCTGATATTGGGCTGATGCTGATATTGGGCTGATGCTGATATTGGGCTGATGCTGATATTGGGCTGATGCTGATATTGGGCTGATGCTGATATTGGGCTGATGCTGATATTGGGCTGATGCTGATATTGGGCTGATGCTGATATTGGGCTGATGCTGATATTGGGCTGATGCTGATATTGGGCTGATGCTGATATTGGGCTGATGCTGATATTGGGCTGATGCTGATATTGGGCTGATGCTGATATTGGGCTGATGCTGATATTGGGCTGATGCTGATATTGGGCTGATGCTGATATTGGGCTGATGCTGATATTGGGCTGATGCTGATATTGGGCTGATGCTGATATTGGGCTGATGCTGATATTGGGCTGATGCTGATATTGGGCTGATGCTGATATTGGGCTGATGCTGATATTGGGCTGATGCTGATATTGGGCTGATGCTGATATTGGGCTGATGCTGATATTGGGCTGATGCTGATATTGGGCTGATGCTGATATTGGGCTGATGCTGATATTGGGCTGATGCTGATATTGGGCTGATGCTGATATTGGGCTGATGCTGATATTGGGCTGATGCTGATATTGGGCTGATGCTGATATTGGGCTGATGCTGATATTGGGCTGATGCTGATATTGGGCTGATGCTGATATTGGGCTGATGCTGATATTGGGCTGATGCTGATATTGGGCTGATGCTGATATTGGGCTGATGCTGATATTGGGCTGATGCTGATATTGGGCTGATGCTGATATTGGGCTGATGCTGATATTGGGCTGATGCTGATATTGGGCTGATGCTGATATTGGGCTGATGCTGATATTGGGCTGATGCTGATATTGGGCTGATTGCGAACGCAGTGAGCATTTACTATGAGACCCAGCAGATCACGTCTGTGTGTGTGTGTGTGTGTCTGTGTGTCTGTGTGTGTGTGTGTCACGCTGTAACACCACCCGCCCACCACCAGAGGGCGCAGCTGTATCACACACAAAAACACACACACACATGCACGCACACACACACACACACACACGCACGCACGCACGCACACACACACACACACACACAAAAAACTTAACTTAAAAAAAAACTTAACTTAAAAAAAAACTTAACTTAAAAAAAAAATTAAAAAGGAAAAACGCACACACAAAAAACTTAACTTAAAAAAAAACTTAACTTAAAAAAAAACTTAACTTAAAACAAAAACTTCAAAAGGAAAAACGCACACACAAAAAAAACTTAACTTAAAAAAAACTTAACTTAAAAAAAAACGTAAAGAAAAAACTTTAACAAAAAAAACCTAAAAAAGAAACACGCACGCACGCACACATACACACACTAAAAAAATAACTTGAAAAAACATTTAATTTAAAAAAACTTAAACAAACTTAAACCTTAAACAGTACGTAATTTATTCTAATTGTTGTTATTGCAATTTACGAGCTGCGTTCGCTTCCCGCGTTTGCGCGTCTTACTTGTGCTGATATTGGGCTGATGCTGATATTGGGCTGATGCTGATATTGGGCTGATGCTGATATTGGGCTGATGCTGATATTGGGCTGATGCTGATATTGGGCTGATGCTGATATTGGGCTGATGCTGATATTGGGCTGATGCTGATATTGGGCTGATGCTGATATTGGGCTGATGCTGATATTGGACTGATGCTGATATTGGGCTGATGCTGATATTGGGCTGATGCTGATATTGGGCTGATGCTGATATTGGGCTGATGCTGATATTGGGCTGATGCTGATATTGGGCTGATGCTGATATTGGGCTGATGCTGATATTGGGCTGATATTGATATTGGGCTGATATTGATATTGGGCTGATATAGGCCTGCAGAGTGTCTAGTTTTGAAGATACAGACTCTGCTAAGCAAAAGTGAACAGGGCCAAACTGGGCTTATTTCGCTGTGAAAGTGACATTTAGGCACGGAGTTGGAAAACCTTGTCTGAACCCCTCCATCCTTCCTGTAGCTGCTCAGACTCTGCTTCTCTGCCCCCAGCCAAGCTTATAGGCCTGCAGAGTGTCTAGTTTTGAAGATACAGACTCTGCTAAGCAAAAGTGAACAGGGCCAAACTGGGCTTATTTCGCTGTGAAAGTGACATTTAGGCACGGAGTTGGAAAACCTTGTCTGAACCCCTCCATCCTTCCTGTAGCTGCTCAGACTCTGCTTCTCTGCCCCCAGCCAAGCTTATAGGCCTGCAGAGTGTCTAGTTTTGAAGATACAGACTCTGCTAAGCAAAAGTGAACAGGGCCAAACTGGGCTTATTTCGCTGTGAAAGTGACATTTAGGCACGGAGTTGGAAAACCTTGTCTGAACCCCTCCATCCTTCCTGTAGCTGCTCAGACTCTGCTTCTCTGCCCCCAGCCAAGCTTATAGGCCTGCAGAGTGTCTAGTTTTGAAGATACAGACTCTGCTAAGCAAAAGTGAACAGGGCCAAACTGGGCTTATTTCGCTGTGAAAGTGACATTTAGGCACGGAGTTGGAAAACCTTGTCTGAACCCCTCCATCCTTCCTGTAGCTGCTCAGACTCTGCTTCTCTGCCCCCAGCCAAGCTTATAGGCCTGCAGAGTGTCTAGTTTTGAAGATACAGACTCTGCTAAGCAAAAGTGAACAGGGCCAAACTGGGCTTATTTCGCTGTGAAAGTGACATTTAGGCACGGAGTTGGAAAACCTTGTCTGAACCCCTCCATCCTTCCTGTAGCTGCTCAGACTCTGCTTCTCTGCCCCCAGCCAAGCTTATAGGCCTGCAGAGTGTCTAGTTTTGAAGATACAGACTCTGCTAAGCAAAAGTGAACAGGGCCAAACTGGGCTTATTTCGCTGTGAAAGTGACATTTAGGCACGGAGTTGGAAAACCTTGTCTGAACCCCTCCATCCTTCCTGTAGCTGCTCAGACTCTGCTTCTCTGCCCCCAGCCAAGCTTATAGGCCTGCAGAGTGTCTAGTTTTGAAGATACAGACTCTGCTAAGCAAAAGTGAACAGGGCCAAACTGGGCTTATTTCGCTGTGAAAGTGACATTTAGGCACGGAGTTGGAAAACCTTGTCTGAACCCCTCCATCCTTCCTGTAGCTGCTCAGACTCTGCTTCTCTGCCCCCAGCCAAGCTTATAGGCCTGCAGAGTGTCTAGTTTTGAAGATACAGACTCTGCTAAGCAAAAGTGAACAGGGCCAAACTGGGCTTATTTCGCTGTGAAAGTGACATTTAGGCACGGAGTTGGAAAACCTTGTCTGAACCCCTCCATCCTTCCTGTAGCTGCTCAGACTCTGCTTCTCTGCCCCCAGCCAAGCTTATAGGCCTGCAGAGTGTCTAGTTTTGAAGATACAGACTCTGCTAAGCAAAAGTGAACAGGGCCAAACTGGGCTTATTTCGCTGTGAAAGTGACATTTAGGCACGGAGTTGGAAAACCTTGTCTGAACCCCTCCATCCTTCCTGTAGCTGCTCAGACTCTGCTTCTCTGCCCCCAGCCAAGCTTATAGGCCTGCAGAGTGTCTAGTTTTGAAGATACAGACTCTGCTAAGCAAAAGTGAACAGGGCCAAACTGGGCTTATTTCGCTGTGAAAGTGACATTTAGGCACGGAGTTGGAAAACCTTGTCTGAACCCCTCCATCCTTCCTGTAGCTGCTCAGACTCTGCTTCTCTGCCCCCAGCCAAGCTTATAGGCCTGCAGAGTGTCTAGTTTTGAAGATACAGACTCTGCTAAGCAAAAGTGAACAGGGCCAAACTGGGCTTATTTCGCTGTGAAAGTGACATTTAGGCACGGAGTTGGAAAACCTTGTCTGAACCCCTCCATCCTTCCTGTAGCTGCTCAGACTCTGCTTCTCTGCCCCCAGCCAAGCTTATAGGCCTGCAGAGTGTCTAGTTTTGAAGATACAGACTCTGCTAAGCAAAAGTGAACAGGGCCAAACTGGGCTTATTTCGCTGTGAAAGTGACATTTAGGCACGGAGTTGGAAAACCTTGTCTGAACCCCTCCATCCTTCCTGTAGCTGCTCAGACTCTGCTTCTCTGCCCCCAGCCAAGCTTATAGGCCTGCAGAGTGTCTAGTTTTGAAGATACAGACTCTGCTAAGCAAAAGTGAACAGGGCCAAACTGGGCTTATTTCGCTGTGAAAGTGACATTTAGGCACGGAGTTGGAAAACCTTGTCTGAACCCCTCCATCCTTCCTGTAGCTGCTCAGACTCTGCTTCTCTGCCCCCAGCCAAGCTTATAGGCCTGCAGAGTGTCTAGTTTTGAAGATACAGACTCTGCTAAGCAAAAGTGAACAGGGCCAAACTGGGCTTATTTCGCTGTGAAAGTGACATTTAGGCACGGAGTTGGAAAACCTTGTCTGAACCCCTCCATCCTTCCTGTAGCTGCTCAGACTCTGCTTCTCTGCCCCCAGCCAAGCTTATAGGCCTGCAGAGTGTCTAGTTTTGAAGATACAGACTCTGCTAAGCAAAAGTGAACAGGGCCAAACTGGGCTTATTTCGCTGTGAAATTTCGATGTCACTTTCACAGCGAAATAAGCCCAGTTTGGCCCTGTTCACTTTTGCTTAGCAGAGTCTGTATCTTCAAAACTAGACACTCTGCAGGCCTATAAGCTTGGCTGGGGGCAGAGAAGCAGAGTCTGAGCAGCTACAGGAAGGATGGAGGGGTTCAGACAAGGTTTTCCAACTCCGTGCCTAAATGTCACTTTCACAGCGAAATAAGCCCAGTTTGGCCCTGTTCACTTTTGCTTAGCAGAGTCTGTATCTTCAAAACTAGACACTCTGCAGGCCTATAAGCTTGGCTGGGGGCAGAGAAGCAGAGTCTGAGCAGCTACAGGAAGGATGGAGGGGTTCAGACAAGGTTTTCCAACTCCGTGCCTAAATGTCACTTTCACAGCGAAATAAGCCCAGTTTGGCCCTGTTCACTTTTGCTTAGCAGAGTCTGTATCTTCAAAACTAGACACTCTGCAGGCCTATAAGCTTGGCTGGGGGCAGAGAAGCAGAGTCTGAGCAGCTACAGGAAGGATGGAGGGGTTCAGACAAGGTTTTCCAACTCCGTGCCTAAATGTCACTTTCACAGCGAAATAAGCCCAGTTTGGCCCTGTTCACTTTTGCTTAGCAGAGTCTGTATCTTCAAAACTAGACACTCTGCAGGCCTATAAGCTTGGCTGGGGGCAGAGAAGCAGAGTCTGAGCAGCTACAGGAAGGATGGAGGGGTTCAGACAAGGTTTTCCAACTCCGTGCCTAAATGTCACTTTCACAGCGAAATAAGCCCAGTTTGGCCCTGTTCACTTTTGCTTAGCAGAGTCTGTATCTTCAAAACTAGACACTCTGCAGGCCTATAAGCTTGGCTGGGGGCAGAGAAGCAGAGTCTGAGCAGCTACAGGAAGGATGGAGGGGTTCAGACAAGGTTTTCCAACTCCGTGCCTAAATGTCACTTTCACAGCGAAATAAGCCCAGTTTGGCCCTGTTCACTTTTGCTTAGCAGAGTCTGTATCTTCAAAACTAGACACTCTGCAGGCCTATAAGCTTGGCTGGGGGCAGAGAAGCAGAGTCTGAGCAGCTACAGGAAGGATGGAGGGGTTCAGACAAGGTTTTCCAACTCCGTGCCTAAATGTCACTTTCACAGCGAAATAAGCCCAGTTTGGCCCTGTTCACTTTTGCTTAGCAGAGTCTGTATCTTCAAAACTAGACACTCTGCAGGCCTATAAGCTTGGCTGGGGGCAGAGAAGCAGAGTCTGAGCAGCTACAGGAAGGATGGAGGGGTTCAGACAAGGTTTTCCAACTCCGTGCCTAAATGTCACTTTCACAGCGAAATAAGCCCAGTTTGGCCCTGTTCACTTTTGCTTAGCAGAGTCTGTATCTTCAAAACTAGACACTCTGCAGGCCTATAAGCTTGGCTGGGGGCAGAGAAGCAGAGTCTGAGCAGCTACAGGAAGGATGGAGGGGTTCAGACAAGGTTTTCCAACTCCGTGCCTAAATGTCACTTTCACAGCGAAATAAGCCCAGTTTGGCCCTGTTCACTTTTGCTTAGCAGAGTCTGTATCTTCAAAACTAGACACTCTGCAGGCCTATAAGCTTGGCTGGGGGCAGAGAAGCAGAGTCTGAGCAGCTACAGGAAGGATGGAGGGGTTCAGACAAGGTTTTCCAACTCCGTGCCTAAATGTCACTTTCACAGCGAAATAAGCCCAGTTTGGCCCTGTTCACTTTTGCTTAGCAGAGTCTGTATCTTCAAAACTAGACACTCTGCAGGCCTATAAGCTTGGCTGGGGGCAGAGAAGCAGAGTCTGAGCAGCTACAGGAAGGATGGAGGGGTTTCAGACAAGGTTTTCCAACTCCGTGCCTAAATGTCACTTTCACAGCGAAATAAGCCCAGTTTGGCCCTGTTCACTTTTGCTTAGCAGAGTCTGTATCTTCAAAACTAGACACTCTGCAGGCCTATAAGCTTGGCTGGGGGCAGAGAAGCAGAGTCTGAGCAGCTACAGGAAGGATGGAGGGGTTCAGACAAGGTTTTCCAACTCCGTGCCTAAATGTCACTTTCACAGCGAAATAAGCCCAGTTTGGCCCTGTTCACTTTTGCTTAGCAGAGTCTGTATCTTCAAAACTAGACACTCTGCAGGCCTATAAGCTTGGCTGGGGGCAGAGAAGCAGAGTCTGAGCAGCTACAGGAAGGATGGAGGGGTTCAGACAAGGTTTTCCAACTCCGTGCCTAAATGTCACTTTCACAGCGAAATAAGCCCAGTTTGGCCCTGTTCACTTTTGCTTAGCAGAGTCTGTATCTTCAAAACTAGACACTCTGCAGGCCTATAAGCTTGGCTGGGGGCAGAGAAGCAGAGTCTGAGCAGCTACAGGAAGGATGGAGGGGTTCAGACAAGGTTTTCCAAGTCCGTGCCTAAATCTCACTTTCACAGCGAAATAAGCCCAGTTTGGCCCTGTTCACTTTTGCTTAGCAGAGTCTGTATCTTCAAAACTAGACACTCTGCAGGCCTATATCAGCCCAATATCAACATCAGCCC
>NW_027637184.1:7500-19435 GCF_951216825.1 Electrona antarctica | reverse complement strand
GCACGCCTGCTCGCTCGGACTCGCACATACGCACGCACGCACGCACGCACGCACGCACGCACGCACGCACGCACGCACGCACGCACGCACGCACACAGTGAATCAAACCTTTAGCTGTCCTGACAGCCACACTGGTGTTATGTCCATAATAGGACAGGACAGGAGTAGAGAGGGAATGAAGAGGAGGAGAGGAGGAAGATGGAGAAACACAAGGTGTGTGTGTGCAGGCGTGTGCGTGTGCAGGCTGCGGGGGAGGGGGGTGTGTGGGCAGATGACTTGGTCATGAGATAATGCCACTAGAGGGGTGTCCTGGTGGATGCCTGGAGGGGTACTGTACTGTGGTGGTACTTTGAGCAGTTCAATACATAAATAAACCACTTCCACACAGCCGTCAAACAGACAGCATGTTCCATTTCTGTCTTTTAGCTCTCGGTGCTTCTCAAAACTTGTCAAATTGATAGGTGGGTATTCGGGCCGCTGATCCCCATTTGGAAAGTATTTGTTGTCAGGGCAGCGGCCCCCATGAGGCCCCCATGAGAGAAGATGATTTATTTTATCCCCTACAACGGTCTACTCTATACTGTAGGAAGGGTGAACAGTGAAGAGAGTGAAACCTGTGATCTGAATAGTAATACTTCTCTCTCTCTCTCTCTCTCACTGGGCTAACTTCTAGACGGTTTCGCCGTTTTGCTGTGGAGCCCCTTTAACACCCTCAAGGACCCCCGGGATCCCCGGACTCCATTTTGAGAAGTACTGTTCAGCTGACACGGTTATCCAGAGCCATGTACTCTATAGTGAGCAGGTTCAGTAACTTGCTCAAGGGGAGTTGGTCAGGATATGTGGTTGGAGGAGGGATAACTGAACTCGCCCAATGGATTGCTCTTCACTCTCCAATGCTTTACCCATTTAGACGATTCTTCAAATGCCTTCTAAATCCAGACAGTTTTCTGAAAAACCCATGTCGTTCTCAAACATTCAGATGTTTTGAGTCATTCTCAAATTCTCAACATTTCCTGTCAAGGACCCCCAAAAATATATGTAATTGGCTGCCGACCCCCATCTGAAAAAATATGTTGTTCCAGGGACCCCCCCCCCCCCCCCCAGAAGCAAATATTTGAGTTAAAAACGTCCGCTGTGAAATAATATATATTCAACGATTTGCGCCACATTTTCACGATTTTAATAATCATTGCTATAGAGTGTTTTTGCAGTAACAGGGACTCCCTGTCTCTCCAGCTCTTTAATAAACAGAAAATACATTTTAGGTAGGTGACAAAATTTCAGCCAATCAGGAGAAAGTAGCCATTTATCAGCTTATTTTTTAGTGTTCCAGTTCCAATTTTGTCTGCTCATTTCTTTGTGTCATCACAATTCCACTTGCTCATGAGGCCACGAGCAGGCCTGTGCGTTTGTGGTACACGTTTACTGACTGAGGCACCAACGAAGCGACCGGTCACACATTCCCTGCTCTTGAAATACTATCGCTCTTGTCAAGAGCGATACAAGTCAAGAGCTAAAGCTTGATTTATTGACATGAAAACCAAGGTCGCCATCAGGGCCTGGACTGCATGCGAGAACGACCGATATCAGGCTGAGGAAATTAGTCGTAATACTTTGTCTGATTTTGTTGCTATATAAACGGCTGGCATACTGTAGATGCAAATGGACAGGAATTGATGGCCAGGAAATGAATGATGTAATTGTGGCTCACAGAAGTTCGTGATAGATCATCATAGGATTTTTTTAAATGATTGATTACATCTTCTTGGGACAAACGGCGTGGATGTTGAAAGAACGTGAAGGAAATTGAAGAGAGAGAGGGAGAGGAAGTGACAGATAGGTGGAAAGAATCTCACTCCCCTTTCATCTCTCTCTCTCTCTCTCTCTTTCTCTCTCTCTCTCTCGCACTGTATGCATGCATGCACGTGCGCAACACACACACACACACACACACACGCACGCACGCACATAATTGAATAACACAATTCTTATGCGCTTATCTGTTCAGATGTTCAAAGTAACGATCCATGGATCGTGTGTGTGTGTGTGTGTGTGTGTGTGTGTGTGGTTGTGTGTGTGTGTGGTTGTGTGCGTGCGTTTGTGTGCCGTCTGGTGATTCTTATCACAGTGTTTGACTCAGAGCTGCTTTTAAGGCAATGAATCCACCTCTCCCGCTTTCTCTGTTTCGTATACCTTCATCTCTTCCCATCTCTCTATTCCTTGATGGCTCTCTTTACACACACACACACACACACACACACACACACACTATGTGAATGTGCTATTTTAGAAATTGCCTCTGTATAAAGCTTGTATCTGGAGATATGTGGCATGGCCAGTTTGTCAAGTTAAAATACAAAGGGATGATTTGTTGTTTCTTTTTTATATATATTTGAGGTTTTAGTTTGTTTTCTTTTGGCTGCAAATGCACAAGTGGAATGTAAATGAAGCTTGTAATCGTTATAAGATAGCAACACGATACCGGATAATTAACTTGAGTGATTGAGAGATAAGAATCGGGCATTGGACAAGTTGACAACAATTGAGTCGTGTGCATGACATTTTTTTCTTTGCTGATCACTGATATTCAGGTTTGTCTGAGGACGATGACACCGTTTTTGGTTTAAATGTAACCGGAGTCCCTCAGGGCTCAATACCAGTGTATTTTCAGTTTTCTGTTAATGTGGGGAAAGCTTCCATTGAAAATCTCACAATGCTATTAGAGCATTTGAAGTGGTCAAGCTAGCAATATGTTCTGAAGCATCTTCCACAAAAATCGTATTACTTTCCCCGCCGAAAAATGTAACTTAAACCATAAATGTTGTATAATCTGTTGTTAGCCATAACCAGGGCTGCACACAACTTTTTTTGGTCTAGTACTCAGAGGTGCACCTGGAGAAGTTACTTGGTGCTCCCAAAATGCAGCGACCCGTCTCGCCGGATGGATAAAAGAGAGGGATGCATGAATAACTTCTAGCAAAACTATATTTATTGGATGAGTGGGGAGTCAATGGAGGGTATTGCAACTCTAGATTCATCCCATTATAAATAAATCTAGTTGCAAATTGCAGCTAGGTCCATGTGTGGTCCCACCCTATGGAATGCATATTCTAATAAAAACAATGTAATACTTCCTAAGGATAATATGAGTATCAAAGCAATATTTAGATTTTTATTTTTTATTTTTTTATTTAAATTGCCGATCTACTAGCTCACAACGTGTTGCGGAGGCGACACGTTGTGAGCTTGCTTTTTTTAACATGAGACACGTCGTACGGCAAAGCATACGTCAGGCTTCCCTTTTGTTTTTAGCCGAGGCGACGTACAGTCAGACAGTCAGACACACATGGCTCCTCTGTGAAAAATAAACAGTGTACACTACCCGACTTTACGATAATAATGGACAGTATGTTGTTGATAAGCTTCATGTTGTGCAGCAGCAGTGCCAGTCCACAATGCTTTTCACTCTTCCCACTCCACTATGTCGGAACTAAAACCTGTACCCGTAAAAAGTCGGTGACCGGTGCCTAGGCTGTGAGAGACGGCATCGTGCACCTGCTCCAGCACCCGGAAAACAGACACAAGCACAGCGGCGAATGGGAAGAGTGCAAAGCATCCAAAGCATCCCCTTTTACAACTTTTACACCGGGGACTAGTTTGCTCCACATCTGAAACGGAGAAGCCGAACCATTTGTGTCAGGTTTTCTCAGTAGTAAACTCCTGTCCTCCTGTCAAGGGGCTCCTGCCCTCCTCCCAGCAGCGAGCAGCATGGAATCCTCCCTCGTTTGAGTAAGGACGCGCTGTGATTGGCCACAATGGCCAGTGCACTGTAAGACGTGCTGTGATTGGCCAGTAGCCACTTTGAGTGGCAGTCGGTGGGAAATGCTCTCGCCACAGAATGTACTAGTATTCTGGCCATAATAACCATTCTGGCCGGCCCCAGCTGTTGGTACGCAGAATCGCTTCCCGGCGCTTGATTGACGGCGCAGAATTAATTTTGACGACGCATATGCACTGGCGCACCGCCTGTGCGCAGGCCTGGCCATAACGCTGGACTGCGCCATCTTGATTTCCGCGTCTAAAGGGCCTTTCTGTGTGGAGTTTGCATGTTCTCCCCGTGTCCCCTAGGGTAGGTACCCTCACAAAAACATGCAGTAATCCTGGTCTCTAAACTACCTCCCCCTGGCCAGCCGGGCGCCTGATGGAGGGGAATGGAACTAGTCGGAATAACGTGTTCCTTCCACGTGCTACGTCTGGCTGGGGAAACTCCCCCCTGTCAGGTGAAAAGAAGCAGCTTGGACTCCTCATGCATGGAAGGAAGCATGAGGTCAGTCCGCTGCCCCCCCAGGTTGGCAGAGGAGGTGTAGCGCCCAGGATTACATTAGATAATTGACACTGGGTGAAAAAATGGGTTGCAAAATCGTGGGATAAAAAATATTAATAAAAAACAAAAAACAAGGCTTATTGCACGGAGCATAGCGGTCGCTATAATGGCGCAGGCCTGTACTACTCATCACATCAGCTAGTGAGAGATCAACACCTAACCGGACAACACACACACCATTCAGTCAACATCTGGTTCCGGTCGCGGTGTTTTGGATAAGCCTTCAAAATAAGGGTTGAACGGCATGTAGTAATCATTCTTTAATTTATCCTGGCGGCCAAATGGTTATTAATCTTGGATATTTCGTATAAAAGCACAGGTTAAAAAGGATAGGTTCTGTGATTTCAGGACCATACAAATATTTTGTCAGTCGTGATATTTTATTGTACATTAATCCACGTTTTATGTATATGTGAGAGAAAGATTACATATTACAAGAAGTGCCAACAGGAAAATGTTTTATAAACACGCTGATGATCTTTGCCTTCTGCTTTGTGTTATTGGGGATCTGTATAGATCTGTGCAAAACAAAGAACCGTGAAGAATTATGGCTTGTTTCGCAGGAGAAAAAAACAAAATCCACTAGCAGAACTTTAACATTTCCCGCGGGGGCTGATCGAGGACATGTCTAGTTAATGATGTGACTCATCCGCTGGGCAGAGATCAAAGAGATCAGACAAAAGGAATGGTGAGAGAGAGAGAGAGAGAGAGAGAGAGAGAGAGAGAGAGGGGGAGAGAGGGGGAGAGAGAGAGAGAGAGAGGGAGAGAGAGAATGGAGAGAGAGAGAGAGGGTGAGGGTGAGGGTGAGGGTGGAGTACTGTTATAGAGCCACAGATGATTAAGGTGATTAAGGATGCAATGACTTTGGTATTACAAGTGTGTGTGTGTGTGTGTGTGTGTGTGTGTGTGTGTGTGTGTGTGTGTGTGTGTGTGTGTGTGTGTGTGTGTGTGTGTGTGTGTGTGTGTGTGTGTGTGTGTGTGTGTGTGTGTGTGTGTGTGTGTGTGTGTGTGTGTGTGTGTGTGTGTGTGTGTGTGTGTGTGTGTGTGTGTGTGAGACACAGAGAGCCAAGAGAGCATTATGAATGAAGTGTTAATTTTCCTCTGAGTTACAAATGGATAAATTAACAGTGATGGGAATTCATCTGTGTAGTGGATGTACTACTAGTTAGGCTGTATGAAGGCTGACCTATACTTGAGGTGTATATACTGGCCTGATTGAGGTGCACTTGGTCTAACCTCACGCCACCTCACACACCCACAGACACAGTGACACAACCGGAAAGACAGGGTGAAGCAAGGCGCCCTCCGCACAAAGTCAACCCAGCAGGCTGGCACGGTGTCAACCTCACGCCTTTGAAAATGTGCATTAACCACTTAATGCACGTAACTTTGGGAAAGTGTCATAGTAGCTTGTTTACAACTGAAATGCCCCCCTGATTATTAATAGCATCTTAACATGTAAACACAACATGAACATAGTACTCTTATTATGCATATTGCATTCTCGCCGAGATATATTTTTGAGTAAAAAAAAAAAAAAAAAAAAGGAATGGTTCAAGCCCATTAATTAAGATTCGAGTGCCAACCCTAACGAGCGAAGGTTCGAACCCCGAATGTTTGGGGACAGCCTTACACCACATACACACTGCATGGTACAACTGGACTGACTGAGTTGAAAGCAACACTGCTGCTTTTCGTTGGGGAATTCACGTGATTTAGTGCTACTCACATTTTCACCAATATTAGAAAAGGGCCTTCCTCTCAGGAAGGTCTCTTCTCTCTGCTGCTTGTGTGTGCGTGCGTGCATGTGTGTGTGTGTGTGTGTGTGTGTGTGTGTGTGTGTGTGTGTGTGTGTGTGTGCGTGCGTGGAGTGTGGACAGGGCCCAAGTGTGTGTGAACAAGCTGTTATCTCCAACTCTGATGTTGCAACAACCCACAACTTCCCCTCACACAGGACACCCTGCTGTGTGTATGTGTGCGTGACTGTGTGTTTAGCACGCTTATACGTGCACTTAAAGGTACAAGTGTAATGGACAGAGGGGTGTAGTGTATATATAGCAGCACACCAGGCAACTCTCACACTTATACTCAGTAAAATCAGTGTTCATTTAGCCATTTGTAAAGAGTGTATACAAATGGAAGGTCCATTTGGTCTATTTGTAACCTGTCTGAGTTAAATTAACACCGTCTCATCCTCTTTGTGATCGATTAGTTGTATTAATTGTTCATCCTCTGGTTGACTTGAGTCTACTTCCAACGGTAATATCAGTGTGAAACCTTTTGTTCTATTGCAATAACTGCGGTTGTGTAAAGCATACCATAGTATCGAGTTCATGACCGCAATTCTTTAGAATTTTTATCAGACGATTTCGTAACCCATTTTTCATCCGGTGCCAATTGCCTCAGCTGTAATCCTGGGCGCTGCTCTCCTTCTGCCAACCTGCGGAGAGCCCCGAACTGAGCACATGCTTCCTTCAATGCATGAGGAGTGAGCAGGCCGCTTACTGCGCCACCGTGCCCCTTAGATATTATTATTATATATTTTTTAAATTTAATTCAAAAACAAAACAACTTTTTCGCTCAATAACGCAATACCGTCATACCATCGGTAAACAGTGATTTATTACCGCGATAACACAAAAAAAGTCCCCAGCCCTATTGTGTAGTGTGTGTTCTCCTCTCAGTATGGGAAAAGGGTTTCCACAGCAATTCCAATAACAATGCATCTAACAGTGCAACAACAAACAGTAACAAAACCACAAACAGCCTCTATTGAGCCACCCAGCTCAGCTGTCACGTGGTATCAATTATAAGCATCACACAACCATGATAAGGACATCATAATCCAGGCGTTTTCTTCTCAGTCATCTACAGAAGACAGATTGCTGCATGCAGGGCTTGAGTGGATCGGTGAGTTGGCTGTGCTTTGCTCCTACAACTTTGGTTTACCATTCTACCGTTGCAGTCGGTGCTTACTAGGGTGCTTTGGTTTACCATTCTACCATCGCAGTCGGTGCTTACTAGGGTGCTTGGTTTACCATTCTACCATCGCAGCCGGTGCTTACTAGGGTGCTTGGTTTACCATTCTACCATCGCAGTCGGTGCTTACTAGGGTGCTTGGTTTACCATTCTACCATCGCAGTCGGTGCTTACTAGGGTGCTTGGTTTACCATTCTACCGTCGCAGTCGGTGCTTACTAGGGTGCTTGGTTTACCATTCTACCGTCGCAGTCGGTGCTTACTAGGGTGCTTGGTTTACCATTCTACCATCGCAGTCGGTGCTTACTAGGGTGCTTGGTTTACCATTCTACCGTCGCAGTCGGTGCTTACTAGGGTGCTTGTCGTTACAAAAGGATTCCTTCGTGGCTCTTTTTGCTGGGGCGATTTATATACGGCTGTAGTTTATCTGTCTGTCTGCCGCGGAGGGCTTTGTTGTCCAGCCTCTCTGCTTGTAAATGTTGACTATACATCAGTGCCTGCTTGTAGAATGGGACTCTGTCCTGATTCCATAACAGCTACTTTTCTGCCTCCTCCACTCCCTTCGGGCAGGGTGAAAAATCTCATAACTGTGTGTGTGTGTGTGTGTGTGTGTGTGTGTGTGTGTGTGTGTGTGTGTGTGTGTGTGTGTGTGTGTGTGTGTGTGTGTGTGTGTGTGTGTGTGTGTGTGTGTGTGTGTGTGTGTGTGTGTGTGTGTGTGTGTGTGTGGTGCATGCTGATTATGTGTGTGTGTGTGCTGTTGTTATGCACCATGGAGGAAATGAAAGCTCAGACCAAGCCCCAAGGCTTTCTAAACTGTCTCAGTGTCCCTCATCCTTCATCTGTGTGTGTGCGAGTGCGTTTGCGTGTGTGTGTGTCCGTCGACGTGCATGTCTGTCATTAGGCACGTCTGGGGCAGAGCGCATCTGCCGCCATAAACAAGTGTGTGAGAAAGTACGAGAGAGTTAGCATCGACACAGAAGAGTAAGCACTAGTGTGTTATGTTTCTCCTATCACTCTTTCTCTCTCTCCCCATCTCTCTCCACTCATTGACAAGCATTTGCAAGTGGGCACGCGTACACACACACACACACACACACACACACACACACACACACACACACACACACACACACACACACACACACCATTTGCCATGATGCTGCAGCATTGCTCAACATTTCACAATGAACACTGAGATTTAATCACTTCTGCTCATTGTTTGTGTGTGTGCGTGCGTGCGTGTGCGTGCGTGCGTGTGTGTGTGTGCGGGTGCGGGTTGGTGGGTGTGTGGGTGGGTGGGCGGAGTGTATTTTTATTCTTTGGCTCCAGTTTGTTCGAGCTGACAGAGTGACAGTTTGAATGGACTGTCGGGGCTAATGACAGGTCACTTCTAGGTTAATTAACTGTGGATTTCAGTGTTTCGCAAAATCAACACAGCGTCAGATCGTGTCAAACAGAATATTGCCTAATCTAATTAATCTAATCGCAATTGATCGCTTGCCCTTATCTCATTTATCTCTTATCTATTTTCTGTGTGCAGTTTTACATGTATACATCCTACATCTGTGGCAGCAGAAAACAATTGTTTTTATTAGATTTAGATTTTTGAACAAATCAGCACACAAAATAAACATTTTGATAGATAAAAGCCCTATTCAAAAAATCTACAAGCTCCCACCGTGTCTTAGGAGTCACATTTTTGGAAGATGTTCGCTTATAATTCCATAAATAGGCATGCCAGATTGAAAGTGGTTAAAAATTGGACACTAGTACTCATTAATAAAAAATGTTGAACGATATTCAGTCTGGCCAATGTATACTGCATTGGGCCTCGCTCTAGTAGTGTGTTTGTGTGAGAGAGCTCTCGGTTGTCTCCAGCAACCTCCGTCTCTGATCACAGGAAGTTAGCAGGAAGTGGTTGGGTCTCAAGCCTCCGCTACACACAGCCCCCCCCCCCATCCTCTCACACTGGTAAGAGAAAGAGAGACATAGAGGGTGAAGAGGGGGGAGGGGGGGGGGGGGGGGAGGGGGGAGGGGAGAGACGAGAAGAGGGGGAGGACAGAAAAACATTGTTGAGAAGTGAGAGAAAAGTTTACGCCTCCGAACAGTTATTTCTTTCTAGGGTCAGTCTGTCTGTTTGTCTCAGTCTCAGTCTCTTTCTCTGTCTCTGTCAGAATGCCATCCATCTCTCTCTTTCTTCTGTCTCCCTCTCTGTGGGGTGTCTATCTAACTCACTGTGCGACAGACAACAGAATGGAGTGGGGGGTTGACGAAAGAGAACCAGAGGGGGGCGAGAGAGAGATGAAACACTAATTGTTCCCCTCGACTTATATCCCTCTTCATGTCTCGTCACATTGCTCTAATCATTCCATTGTGATGTTTTATGGCTTCGCTGTTCTCTTAGATGATATGATATGTTATCTGTTAACACTTTCATACCAGTACAGCTGAGTATGATGGAGAGAGGGGAGATGAGAAAGCATATTTTGAGGATGAATGAAGTTCAGACGAGCAAGAAAGAGTCAGGCCATGCTTTCCTGGGCGCCGGCTTTCGTGAGCCTGACGTCATCTGTCTACTCGGGGAGGGGGGGGTTGGCCGAGGGTTTTGCGAGCCTGGTGGTGCACACAGGCCATGAAATGAAAGTGTAGACAATTAGTCAATTGGCTCATCAAAGTGGCCCTGGCTTGGCCGTGATTGGCTGGAAGAAAAGATGCATATTGTGTGGTTCCGCGGGTTGTTATTTGAAAATGAACACATTCTCAGAAATGCCTTGTGTGTAAACTGTGGCCGACTGCACAACACAGATATCAGACTCTGTCTGATGTCTGTTTGCTGTTTGCTGTCACCATTTTGGGCTGAGGTCGATTTAAAAAAAAAGGCTTCAAAATCCTAACATTTTTCTGAGAAACCCATGTGTCTATGTCAGGGGTGCTCAACCTTTTTCATGTCAAGGACCCACATAACCATCTGAAAATATGTAGTTCCAGGGACCCCCCAGAAGCCAATATTTTAGTTAAAAATGTTCGCTCTGAAATATATATTCAATGATTTGCGCCGCATTTTCACGATTTTTCAAAAATAGCAGACCTACAAGCTCGTAGCGCGCCACTCGGTGGCGCGCTATGAGCTTGTAGGTCTGCTATTTTTCAATAGCTAAATTATAACATAATGTTTAAAACACCAAAAGGGGTTCCCGCCCAGAATGGGTTAATGTGACAAATCTCATCAGTTAACATTGCTTTATTTTCATTAGTTCTTCTGCTGTCATAAACTATCCACGTCATATGAATCAGGAGACCAACACTTTTAGAAGAACTACTGGAGATTCCATTTCTGTTATTGTCTCCACCAGGCCGAAGGCATGGGGAGAGAGTATGTTTTCATTCTATTATTTGAGCTTCTTCCGAGGGCCAAGAGTGTATTTACATGTGAAACAAATGGACAAAGTGTTGCTCTGGTCTAAATCATCGAAGGGGTTTCTAACTGTCGAGTGGCGACGGTCACTTTGGAAATCTGAATGAGTGCAACTGCTACTAATAAAACGGTATAGCATAATTTGTTCTTTCAATAACCAATACTATATTTAATGAATACGGTTGCCTCCCCATTCAAACTCACTTGCTCGTCGGGCTACCTGCAAGAAAACTGGGATGTTTTATTTACTTGCCCCAGGCAGTCAGGCAGCGATGGTGTCAACCCATGCACTCATCCGAGACACTTGCACAATCACAAGATCAGTTTGCTGGAGATCGGCTGACAAAAGGTCTCCATCCATTTCTCGCTGCAGCCTAAGATCTAGACACAAAGTTGCAAAAAAAAAGAGATGAGGGGAATAAGAAATACATTTGTGTCAGATGCTGTTTCGTGTCTCTCGGGCGGGAGGGGTTATGCGTTTTATGCGGATTTGCGCCTCCCGAGTGTGCGGAGCTCAACGGATTGCGACAGTTTGACAGATTTAGTTAGGAGTGCGTTCGATCTGTGTGCTCAAGAGCGCACAAGAGCCTAAGGCGTTCCGGACAATTTGACAGTTGCGTACGAGGGCGCGTTTACGCGTGCGTGTCCTGAGTGTACGCGGCTTTACTGTTTCTGATGCCTCTGCAGCCAATCAATACGCTTTGCCACAAGAGGCCTTGTGGTGTCTGTTTGTCCGTCTGGCCACCAGTAAGCTGCAGACAGAAGTCTACAGGGAACCCCCGCCAGATACCAAACTCTTGTAACGGCTCCTCTAAAATGTCATTTTGAGAACGTCGCTTTTAAAGTATTTATCAGGTACGACCTGAAAATGTGAGTGTGCGTGGCGGTTGTTTTAAATCTAAGGGAAATGGGGCTCCATTTTCGTCACCGCTAAACCCCTTATCCCTAAACTTCTTTGCCTTTTTTTTTTACTATTTTGATTTTTTTTGTAATAGTTCAACTAGCCAATCTACATTGACACGTTGTGAGCTTGTAGACTGGCCATTTTAACTATTCAAAAATGTGTTGCTTGTAGACTGGCCATTTTAACTATTCAAAAATGTGTTGCAAAAAAAGGCAAAGAAGTTTAGGGATAAGGGGTTTAGCGGTGACGAAAAT
>NW_027637184.1:0-2500 GCF_951216825.1 Electrona antarctica | reverse complement strand
ACTCCTTGCTGTTTGCGCATGCGCGCTGCCGTTCACTTCCCTGTTTACCGCTCAGAAAGAAAGGCTCGTAGCGCGTACGGTAATCTAGGGAGCTCTCCGTGGTTTTGACCAGATGCATATACTAAGCTCTTCATTTCTGACTTCAACATTCCTCTCGTTTTAAATATGAACGCGAGGGATTATCCAGCGACTTTATCGTAATCATAGCGAGGCAAGCAAGCAACATTATTTCTCCCGGTTTCTGCCATATCTGCGCGGCACCCCGAGCTGCTATTTTGAAAGAAATCCCGGCGCTGATTGTGTTAAGAGAGTGGGCGTGGGTTTAGGGGAGACAACAAGGAAGTGGGGGTGTGTTGTCAGTACGACTGGGTGTGTGAAATATATAGGATGCGTCGTTCTGTGTGCCCAAAGAAGGAAGTACTAGCAATTCATCATTTCTTTCTCTATATCGACAATATACTGTATATAGATTTTTTTTACTACACTACAATTATTTGACAGCTTTAGTTTGATATGATTTCTGTCTACTCTGTCTGTGTCTGTGTACACTAGACTAGTACACCAAGTACTACCAGTGACATCATCGATGGGAATTAGCACACTGACATAGAAGCCATTGTTCTTGCATAAAAAAAGAAGCTTTTGAAATATTTTGAAATGACCAAACCTGCCTACTGATGGGTGGCAGCGGGAGCAGTGTCTTGAGTGTACAGGGTTTGATGAGGTCTGGCCATATATGGAGTGTGTCTTGAGTTTACAGGGTTTGATGAGGTCTGGCCATATATGGAGTGTGTCTTGAGTTTACAGGGTTTGATGAGGTCTGGCCATATATGGAGTGTGTCTTGAGTGTACAGGGTTTGATGAGGTCTGGCCATATATGGAGTGTGTCTTGAGTTTACAGGGTTTGATGAGGTCTGGCCATATATGGAGTGTGTCTTGAGTTCACAGGGTTTGATGAGGTCTGGCCATATATGGAGTGTGTCTTGAGTGTACAGGGTTTGATGAGGTCTGGCCATATATGGAGTGTGTCTTGAGTGTACAGGGTTTGATGAGGTCTCGCCATATATGGAGTGTGTATTGAGTGTACAGGGTTTGATAAGGTCAGATCATCAATTACGGATTAAATTAAATAAACGAAAGAAGGATTTTTACATTTTCTGGCACAGGCGGGGGGTGGAGAATAGAACGGAATCCCACGTTTATTTAATCGGTTAAGTGTATTATTTAGGGTGACCAAACGTCCCGGTTTGGCTGCGAATGTGCAAATCGATTTAAGGGTCCCTGTTTGAGGGGCTGGATATAATATGGCTAGTTGGCTACCCTAATTTTTAATGCGGATTACTTTTCTACTTGACTGACTTAAGTAAGATTTTGACTGCAGAACTTTTTCTTGAACAAAGTATTTTTTTACCCTGTGTGTGTGGTATTTGTTACTTTTACTTGAGTAAAAAAAAACATCTGAGTGCTTCTTTCACCACTGCTCAGAGAGAGAGAGAGGGAGAGAGAGGGGGAGGGAGGGAGAGAGAGAGAGGGAGGGTTGCGAGAGAGAGAGAGAGGGGGAGGGAGAAAGGGAGAGAGAGGGAGAGATGGAGGGTTGCTAGACACAGTGAAGGAGAGATTGATGGAGAGTGTGTCAGAGAAGGAAAGACGGACAATGATGTAGAGAGGATGTTTGAGAAGGATGGAGGTCAATAATGAGAGAGATTGGAGGGAGAAGGGGGGGGCACAGCCAGGAGAGCGGAAGAGCCAGAAACGAGAGGGAGCGAGTCTCAGAATGACTGAATCGTGAACCCCTGATTAAGTTTGACATTTAAGATGGCATATTTTGCATGCTGTTATCCCCTTACAAATGAGCCCTGTACGCTGAAGAGTGTGTGTGTGTGTGTGTGTGTGTGTGTGTGTGTGTGTGTGTGTGTGTGTGTGTGTGTGTGTGTGTGTGTGTGTGTGTGTGTGTGTGTGTGTGTGTGTGTGTGTGTGTGTGTGTGTGTGTGTGTGTGCGTGTGTGCGTCCGTGCGTGCGTGTGCGCGTGCGCTGGCCCTCTGGCATTGATTAGGGGCCTATAAGCAGGCAACAGCTTTTAGCCTGAAAATGACAGGTGGGCTCCCTCTGTTTTCATTCTTTCATTCTCTCTCTTTCTCTCTCTCTTTCTCTCTCTCTTTCTCTCTCCCCCCCCCCCTCTCTCCCTCTCTCTCTTTCTTCTCCTGCTGCACCCCCCCCCCCTCCCCCACTGTCAGCCTGTTGAATTACAGCCCCTTACATCTGTAGAATCAATTCCGAGATACGGCCGCCGCCACACTCGGTCCTCCAAAACGGAGACTCCCGGTCCCCACGGCCCGCCAGCTGTCTCGGTGCAGCCCCGTCCGTCCACGTGAGTGCCTGCCCGCCTGCCTGCCTGCCTGCCGCACCGCGGCGCTCCCAGGCGACGCTTGGAAACAGAGCGCAGAGCGAGGCCCCGGCCAGCAGGCAGCCGTGATTACTGCTGCTGAGCTATTTCTGTTGT
>NW_027637185.1:12500-19364 GCF_951216825.1 Electrona antarctica | reverse complement strand
TTGTAGGTCTGCTATTTTTGAAAAATAGTGAAAATGTAGTGCAAATCTTTGCTTCTGGGGTGTCCCTGGAACAACATATTTTCAGATGGGGGTCGGCGGCCAATTACATATAGTTTTTGGGGTTCCTTGACATGAAAATGTTTGAGCACCACTATTTTCCTGAAAACTGTCAGGATTTAGAAGACATTACGTAGAATCGTCCTCAGGTCAAAATGGGTTAATAATGTGATATAATGATGTCAGGAGACGCGGGGGAAATAAAAAAAAGCTCTCTGCTCACCGACGCGGAAAAACATCCCATTGAAAGGAGAGGTGTCCAAACACAGTGGCCGTGCCGCTGAGGGCAGACTCACAGCAGATGGAATCACCGTATAGCCTCAAAAAAAAACATCTGTGATAGCTTGACATATCAACTTAATATTCATTGGTGCCGTGCTGTGCCTGTCTTCCTTCCATTTATAGCCTAATTTCTCCTCGTGTCCAAGAGTGTCCATCTGCGTTAACTTCACACATTGACTTGAGAATGATATGCTCACTCTCGGTTAGGTTGTTTTTGAACCACTTATTGTATGAAAAGTGAAAACGTATTAGACGGGCGGCTGCACACCTTCCGTGTCAAGAGCTGTGAAGATGCTCGGCTGTAATGCATTAATGCATTGATTAAGCCATTTTGACCTGAGATCAGATTCTAAAAATGTCTTCTACATCCTGACGGTTTTCTGAAAAAGCTATGTTTCTATGTCAGTCGTTCTTCGATTTTTCAAAAATAGCAGACCTACAAGCTCGTAGCGCGCCACTCGGTGGCGCGCTATGAGCTTGTAGATCTGCTATTTTTCAATAGCTAAAGCATAACATAATGCTAACACCAAAAGGGGTTCCCGCCCAACATGGGTTAAATAGTAAGGAGACACCTGCGCTGTCACTGTGGCAGACGATAGATAGGACCAGACGTATATGCATAGGCTTAACTTATGTAATTTAAATAGCCCTTTATGTAGACATAACACTCTATAGATAGATTTCATTAGATAGATATTCCACTGTTAGGTTCTTAGCTTTACGTATGATTCATGATTGACGTCGTAGACTAATGCATGTCAAACTGGGGGGGGTCCTTGAAATGAAATGGGTTGAGAGTCACTGCTAGAGCCATAAGAATCTTCTCTTATGGGGGTCCCTGGCATATCCTTTCAAATGGAGGGTCCGCGGGCTAATTAGTGTCAATTTGGGGGTCCTTGACATGAAATGGTTGGGGAACCACTGCACTAGAACATGGAAGAAATGCCACCCTGGCTGCATGCCTCATGGTGGCGCTATAACAGGCAGATTCCCATTTTGGCATAGCTCTTGAACCATAGGTCATAATAATCAAATTAGTTTTTCCCTTGGATTCCTTGGCTTGTTACACAACTAATAAGCCATGGTTGCCCTAAAAGGGCAACCACACTATTGTAATCGTAACACTTTATTATTTACCCTGGAGTAACCCTAAACTTTGCCGGACTACTCCTCCCACAGTTTTGACTGTACGTAAAAATCGGGAATCGTGTGCTTGCTCATTGCTAAGAGAAATATTGTATAGTTTAATTGATATTAATGTATTCGTGCATTAAATTTCCCCATTGACATGTTTGGGAAATGCGAAAACTCACATTCAAGTATTTTTTCCTTGGAGACCGTAAGCGGTATAGTTACAAAACTTGGAGGGTAAATTCATAATAATGACTAAAATTAATTATTTCCATCTGTGCCTGGATTCCAAACTTTGCTGGACCACAACAAGCTTCCTGGCCTGGCGGAGGCCTGGCTCCGAGGACGAGGAGCACATTATTCTAGTTTGATATTTAGCACCAGTTGTAAAAACAATGATAACTGCGCTGCCAGTTAGCGCGGCTTTGCGCCAGGCGAAAGATAGGGCCATTGGTCTTGTTTTCGCTCCTCTCGTCTCCTTGGCTTGTCTTTAATTATGGAATGGAAGCAATAGAAGCAAGGCCCGTTCTCGTGCCCTCTCTCTGTTCTCCTCATTTGTCATCTTCAACAATTCCATCCGACTTTAGCTGTGTCCAGTGTTGTGTAACTTAACAGTTTACGGAACAAGCTGACTTAGCATCACCCCCCAAGAGCTTGACATACACTTTGAGACATGCGGCTGGCACGTTTTTTTTTCTATTTGGCATCGTTTAAAAAGTTTGTAATCTTTTGCACCTCGAATACGAATAAATGATGAATTGACGAAATAAATTGACACATTTCTGCACCGACAACGCTCACGGTGGCCACATCGCCCCTCGTCTCGTTTTGGGTGTTTGGAGGTTGGCAGCTGAAAAAGACATGCCCGGTGGACACAGGACATTACTCAGCTCAATGAAACGGAGGTATAAGGGGAGAAACCCTCCCCGGGGACACGTCGCCACCATCAGTCTTCATCAGCTAAAGTCTGACCCTTCCAACAAACAGCCTCGATTTATACAACCCCAGGTTGAATCCCATAAAGGCAGTCGAGGCGAGGAGGGCACGGGGTCCTCTGTGCCCCTGCTACAGACCATCCATTATCCCACCCCCAGCCCTGTCTGTCTCTGCCTTAGATCACCCACTGTGTCTGTCTATCCACCACCACTTTTCACACTCTCTAACCTGACGTTTTAGCGTTAGTATATATACACCTAGCTTATCGTGGGCATTTTGTTTTCTTTTTGGGGGTGGGGTGGGGGGAGGGGGAGGGGGATGGCAGGCAGGGGAGCAGAGGCCCCTCCCACTTAATCGTGGTCGCCACGACAACCGGGGAAGTGCTTTATCAAGCAGAAATTCAATTCTGTCGCCTCATTGGCCAGGAGCCAGAGATGGATGACATGTTGGAATGAACCCGGCCAATTAGAAAGTGAGAGACAAAGAGAGAGAGAGAGAGAGAGAGGCAGACAGATACAGTATAGAGAGGGATTGATGGACAGAGTGAGACGGGGAGAGTGACAGACAGAGAGAATTTTTTGTGAATACCATCCAATTAAAGAGAGTGGAGTGGGGAGATAATGTAGGATGGTCACACACACGTGCACGCACAGACACACGCACGCACGCACGCACGCACACACACACACACACACTCAGAGGTTAAGAGATGCATATATATTCTGCTTACATGGGAACATAATGTCACCAATGAGATTACAGTCCAGTTGTGTTCAATACAGCGTGTGATGTGCAGTGACATGCACGCACGGCCGCACGCACGCACATGCACGCGGATGTGTGCACGCACACACACATACAGAGTAATGTAGTCATACATAGTTGTGTTTAATGCTCTGTGAACAGTGCTGATGCTGGCGTTAGGCCGGGTGTTCGGCAAAGGACATAGACAACGAGCTAGACAGTCTCGCTTACATTACAGGGCCAAACAAGGCTAACTGGTTTTATCCCTTCAGGGTCAAACGTTGTTTTCCACCACACATTCACGATGCAATAATTTATTGCCAAAAACAACTTTACAGTTGATTTGTTTCAGTGTGCTGAGATATACTGTAATAACAAGAACATAGAGCGTACACTACATAATACAAAAGTGTCCATATTGCAATATCGCTATTATCGCACCATAGCCCATAATAATTATATCCTATGTCCTTAGACAGATTAAGGCGCATGTGCTTAAGCCGTTAACAGTTTATATAACAGGGGAAGCATTTAGCAAGTTGTTTTTGTCCTTAATACTGTGGAGTATACAGGGCTAAAGAAAGGCCAACCTAATTTATCCTAAAAGGTCAATAATTGCTCACAAAATGTTCCAGTGGAGTTCCCCAGGTGGCCTCTAGCTAACCAAGGCTAGCTTGGTGCTACTCATTATTCTGCACAAGTCACCCATTTTGCTTTTGCTTGAATTACAGCATTTCTTATGATTATGTTTTCCTCACCTTGCTTCCAGCAATAGACTAAGCAGTCTTAATAAAGGGCATAGTTTGTATAATATGCAGTAAATGATGAAGTAACAGTTGCTATGTTGTTGAATATTATGTTTGCCTACATAATATATTCGGAAAACATGAGCCAAGATTACTAATTTCTGCAAATATGCTAACTACCCTGTCTGCACTGCTTGTTCCCTGCTTATTCATTTGTCGCATGCCTGGCCTCATACTGTGTGTTGGGAATCTACTGCAACGCATTGTATATATTTAACACTTAATACATAGTTTATTGGCAACTTTCTTCGTTGCATTCCAACATATCTGCGAGAGCCGGAACCCTGCCGCAGTCCTTTTTGAGAAGTATACTTCCGTGTAGACAAACCCTGTAATGACAACAGAGCTTCAAGGGTCACCAAAAACATGCTACTAAAAGGAATGTATGACTTTAAAGGTAGGGTAAGTGATTTTCTTTGGTTACAATTGAGATTCAAACAAAGAGGTAGGAGCGCACACCAATAGGTGGGAGGTGCTGACCACGGGAGACAAACTTGAAAAAGAAGGAGAGGTCGCACAGCTCGTAGTCACGATGCAAAAAACGTTTTATTAAGACCAACGTTTCGGCACAAAATTAGCAAGTTAGCAGATTTACAATTACAATTAAATAGCTCTATATTCTGATAGTACTAGTGTCTCTCCAGCACTTTATTAAACAGAAAATGCAGATAGTGCATAAAGCCATTCTGTGTAGGGTTGCCCTACACAGAATTAAAGTCGTATCTCTTCAAGCTGCAGAAATAAATAGCCTTTGTTTGAAACTAAAGCATCAACGTGGAAAAATCACAAAACAAGCTTCCAATCCATTCCAAATACCTTGTTGCTGAGGCGTCGGAACTTCGGAAGATTTAGAAAAGCATAATCCACAGTATTGTCACCGCGTCCGCGACCTAGTCTATTTTTAGTTTATCAGATTGATTGAAAATGAACAGGGAATTCTCTTCCAGGCCTCTCGTTGTCATGAAAGGGGACGGGACTGCGACGCTCTATACTGCTGTACACAGAAAGACGTGGTCCATGTAAAGAGACAACCCGGGTCCAGTTAAGGGCAGCTGTGGCTCAGGAGGTAGAGCAGGTCGTCCAATGATCCCTGGGTCGGCGGCTCGAATCCCGGCTCCTCCTGTCCACATGTCGAAGTGTCCTTGGGCAAGACACTGAACCCTACATTTCCTCCAATGATATAGAACTAGGAGATCCGGGCACACTTAATGTTAAAAGGAGGAAAACTTTATTGAACCGACATGTTTCGACCTATACGGTCTTCATCAGCCCTGATGATCCCAGGAGCACCTTTTTACTATTTTTAAATTTTTTATACCTGCACACCTCCTGAGCACCTGGTTGCCTCCTTGCCTCTACATTGCCTCCAATGAGTTGGTCGATGTGAGCTTGCCACCATTGGTGTGTGAATGTGGGAAGTGAGGACGCTGGTCACTGGCGTCGTCTGTTCGCCGCTTCACCTCCCAATGAATACCATTGTAAAGCGATTTGAGCACTTGGAAAAGCGCTATAAAAATGCAATTCATTAACCTAGAGTTTTCTAACCTAGACGGTTAACAACCTGTATTATATAGAATATGAGCTGTTTGAACTTGCGAGATGTGTCATTGAAATTGGGTCCCTGAAATAAGAAACAAAGTGTGCCCCTTATCAAAGTGTGCAATAAGGGACATGTCTTTTAGTTTCTAAATAAGGGACGATGCCTCATGTCAAGGGACGGATGTCAACCCTAATTCTGTGGTGTGTGAGCTCAGTTTAACCAGCCCGTTTGCTGTGTGTGTGTGTTCAGTCACCATTATATCTACTGTGTTTACCACCTTGTTTCTGTTTCTATAGTCTGTTGTTGTTATTGTCCATTCATGCTGTGCCATCTCTGTATCTCCTGCTTGGGCAGTTTAAGAATAGGGCGATAATCTTGTGTGAATAATGCTTACGTGGTCGCAGCAGAGGACAGCATAACCTATACATAGTGTAGCGTGCGTGTGTGTGTGCGTGTGCGTGTGCGCGTGCGTGCGTGCGTGCGCGTGTGTGTGTGTGTCTGTCTCTCTCTCTCAGGAGGAGAAGTTTAGGGGAAGAATATAAAATGTGTAGCTGAATGTTTCATGTTTTATTCTGCCCGCCTTGTCCTCTATCCATGTTACACATCACTCTGGTTGACATGAGTTATATTACGGCCCTCTAATGTTGTCATGTATTTTCCGAGCGCATGTCATTTGAAGGCTGTTGGTGTGTTGTTGAGTTGAATTACCAAGAGTGCCCGCCGGACAGGAAGACCATTCTAACCAAAAGGTCACGGGTTTGATCCCCGACGATGACATCCATCAGAATCACCCTGTGAGAGCAGAGAAGCTCTTGTGCCCCCCCTACCCGTTTGACGAGGGTACTGCAAAAATGTCAATCTCCAGGGCCATATGGCGGCTATTATGTGTACCTGGCTGTATTTCATTTTAATGAGGACTTAACCCGTTTAGGCCTGACATCGAAATTAAAAAAAAATCTTCTAAATCCTCCAGTTTTCTGAAATAAATATTTTCACGATTTTTCAAAAATAGCAGACCTACAAGCTCGTAGCGCGCCACTCGGTGGCGCGCTATGAGCTTGTAGATCTGCTATTTTTCAATAGCTAAATTATAACATAATGTTTAAAACTCCAAAAGGGGTTCCCGCCCAAAATGGGTTAATCTAATTGTTGGCACGATAAAAAAAAAGAAAAAAACAAGGTATATCTTCTGCCTCTCGTCCTCCCTAAATATAATCAGGCGTTGTGATCACTCCCCGGACCGAAACCCAGCGAGCCAGGTCCATAAACGGACCTCATTGTGCTAATGAATTGCAGCCATTCCAGTAATGAAGGAGGAGATAGACAGTGAAACACGATGTGGACGGAGGCGTCTAACCCATTTGGACC
>NW_027637185.1:0-10000 GCF_951216825.1 Electrona antarctica | reverse complement strand
CTCAAATCCACAATGCAACATTTTGTTTTCAGTGTTGCTGTGCACTAACATCGGTAGCATTATAAATTAAATACAAAAAAACCCCTACGTATTCCATTTCTCCCCCTCTATTTCCCATTCCAAGTACATTTGTCTTATATGTAATGCCAGCGCCGCTATTCTAAAGCACCCTCAGGTACATATTTAAACTATTTTCAGGTGGGTAGATCTTGTTGAGCTGGTCATTTTGAAAGTAGCTCTCAAGTAAAAAAAGGGTGGGCGCCCCTGGTATAGATGCTGTCAGATAGAACTTTTTTTTTTTTTTTTCTCCATGAATTAGTATTAGGCTACTTACTTTGAGTGTCGCGCGGAAGTACCAAAAAAATCTGATTAACAAGCTCACGTGTGAACACGCATTCTGATTCATTCACTAATTTTATTTTGAAGTTACACTGTGAAACGGAAGCCTGTATGTTTCTGAACCAATCAGAAGGTCCCATCCCTTCAGGCTATTGGACGCTTTAGTCTCAATCACTGCAGCCGTGTCCAGCAGGGCTAGTGTTTGTTTGGAGACGGAGACGGCCGTCCACAGCTAAGCATGTTTGCTACTACGTGGCTTATTTCTAACCTTAGATGTTTTCAGATAAATATTTTAGCGTGCTGATTACGTTTAAAATGAGTAATACACTGTCTGGTTGTCATCTTGAATTAGTTTAAAAGTAGTAGTTCTGTAATCAAAATCAGCTCTATTTGAAGAACCTAATAAGAGTGTAGCTATGTATTTCATCACGCAGCACGTTTTCGTTCTTAATTCTTAATCTTAATTAATTAAAATTGGCTTTTTAGGGACTTTTGATTCCAAAAATGAAAGAAAATCCCTTTTTTCTGGCATCTATTGTTAGGTATGTCCATATGATGACCACGGATATGCTCTAAACTCTAAAGTGAGGAAAAACATATTTTTCATTTCACTAGGGCTTTAACATGAAATTGGTCAAGTAGCTTACTCTGTCTGTTATTGGTTTCATAAATGTTTTGCCAAATAAAAGAGCTTGTGAGCTTATTCCAACTACAGTACATTGGGACACGTCTTCGTTTTTTCCATATGCTGAAAAGTATATATTTGTTTTGCAGTCGTTTTTAAGCAGCCATTCTGTGTCGCCTACTTTGTGTTTTGGTCCCTTAAATTTGCACCCAGATGAACTACAGTGTGTCCTCAGCCGCCCACGCCGTCCACAGCATGCCGTGCTGCGGCAGATGATTGTGGTCCATGTTTGACATGTTCAGTTCCTTTAGCAGCGCGGTCGCTCACAGTGACAGTTCAGTGCACGACGGCACTTTGGCTTTGTGCTGATTGGTCAGCTATCACCCCTCCATGTCCTAATTTATCACTCCTGTCACCCAGGGCAGTGCATGGTTCTCAAACCCTTTCATGTCAATTGATTTGTATTTGACTGACTACCCCCCCGTTTGAAAAGCCTTTGTGCCAAGAAGACTTGTCAAGATTTTTGTTCAAACACAGAACGTCTACAAGCTCACAGCGGGTAGATCAGCTATTTGCAGCCAAAAAATAAAATGGGGCTTAAGTGTTTTTTTTTTCTTTTTATACATTTTTTATCCCGCGATTTTTGTAACCCATTTTCTTTTCTTCGCCCAGTAGCAAATGGCTAATGGCTCATGTTTCTGTCAATGGATGAGGAGTCCAAGCCACTTCTTTTCACCTGACAGGGGGGAGTTTCCCCGGTTGGACGTAGCACGTGGAAGGAACACGTTATTACAACCATTTCCTTTCCCTTCCATCAGGCGCCCCAGATGTCCAGGGGGAGGCAGTTTAGATACTGTAGATTTTACGGTATAAACCGTTCCACATTTTCCTGGAGACCCCCCAAGGACCCCTGGGGGTCCACAGACCCCTCTTTGAGAACCACTGGCCCAAGGCACACAGAGGCTGTTGAACACCATGAGCACAGCCAGAGAACTGAGTCAGAGAACTGCAGGGAATGCCACAGAGGGTTCTAAGCCTCTAACAGAAGCTTGTGTTTCCATCCACTATATCAACTTAGACACAGTCACATGACATCGCCCTCGCTGAAGGCAAAAATAAGATGTCATGTCATAATCCTCCCTTTATCCCGCCCGGACAGAATTGCACGCCAAGTGGAAAGGCGAAAGACAAGGGTATGCATTTTGACTGCATTTTGTATGCATAGCCGACTGGGTAATTGCCTTATTAAATCCCACCCATCCCCTAAAACACAGTGAAAAACAGTTGGAAGGTTGAGGTGTCAGCACTCTATAAACCCCACTGAAATCCTTGGCACGCATTCGGGCAATACTATAAGCACTGACTTGCCTCATTACCCTTGCCTTGAGTATGACAGCGTACAAGGGGCTAATGAGAGGCAGAAAGTGTAGACAATCACAGAAAGATATTTGAAAGTCAATGAGACAATATTCTGTCTGACAGCCATCTATCTCTGTAGCCATGTATATGTATACGGTGTCTGTCTGTCTGTCTGTCTGTCTGTCTGTCTGTCTGTCTGTCTGTCTGTCTGTCTGTCTGTCTGTCTGTCTGTATGTCTGTCTGTCTGTCTGTCTGTCTGTCTGTCTGTCTGTCTGTCTGTCTGTCTGTCTGTCTGTCTGTCTGTCTGTCTGTCTGTCTGTCTGTCTGTCTGTCTGTCTGTCTGTCTGTCTGTCTGTCTGTCTGTCTGTCTGTCTGTCTGTCTGTCTGTCTAATTGAACATGTAGCTATTGGGGATTGGGGGGAGGGACAGCCAGCTGGTTAAGCCATGTACCGTGTAGGGTCTGGTGACTGACAGCGAGTCTGTCTCGTGTTCGATTCCCAAGCCCGGCAGAACCCTGGCTGCATGTCACTCCCCGGGCTCTCTCTCCGTTTCCTGTCTGTCTTCACTGTCGACCGTCAATGAAGGCAGAATATATATTTAAAACCTTCAGCATGTATTTTTAATCACAGTAGCATTGTGATATGATATCAACTCCAAAGTCATGCGTGTACTGAACATGCTTCTCAAATCGATCCATGTTCACAAAGAACTATTCTGGTTCAACAGTAAAAGCTGATAAATCCCCCCCCTGCCCCCGGTTTGTTCATTAGTTTTGAAACGTTTTGACAAGCCCCTTGGCATTGCTGTTGTCGTTGTTGTTGTCTCGCCTTTTCATTTTTGTAATTTCCTTCATGATTTGATTGCTGTGTTTTCAATTACTTTCTTCCTCCGTTCCATTACTGTTCAGCGGCACTAAATAAAATGAACAGAACACTATTGCATGGATAATTTTGGCCATAATCATGATAATAACAGTGTTGAGTATAATGAGGATGACGATGATACTTCAGTGATAATCATGTCAGGGATAATAACATAGCAACTATCGTTGCTGGCAGGTTGAAACCTCATAAGACCGAAACGGTTACTTTTCAGGATTCAAATTACAAAGTAGAAAAAAAAGACAATGTTTGCTACTGTACTTTTGAGTGATACATGGTTTCTGCCTGACAGCAAGGCTATAATAAAAAACGGAAATGACACGATGATGTCACATGTGTTGCAGCCTATCGGGGAGCTTCGTTCCAGACCTGATCGTCAGTCTGACTCACCAGATGTGGCTGCACCTCCAGTCTGACGAGAGTGTGGGCTCCATAGGATTCAAAATCAACTATAAAGGTAAGCACAGTGAAAAGGAAGAGAGTTCGCACGTCACATGAGTGTCTGAGTGTTTTTTTTTTAAACTGACACATTGTTGTACTTTTGCCTTTGGCACTTTAAAGGAGAATTCCATACTAAAAGGCTTTCTTACCTTTATTTGTAGTTGTTACGTCCCCACCAAAGAGGTCCAGGTGTTATTTTGTGCAAAACCTCCTTATTGGCTATTTCCCCTACCATAAGCCCTAAATGAATTGCATTGAATTGAATGGGAATTGAATGGGGATATGGGGTGTTGTGCTAATTCGCTTATTTCCATCGCTCAAAATTATTATTTTTTTGTATATATCCTCTCTTCATAATGTAAATAATATCCCAAGCGGCACACTTTACTACTTATTTCGATGCAAATAAGCGAATTAGCACAACACCCCATAGCCCCATTCAATTCCAATTCCAATGCAATTCATTGAGGGCTTATGGTAGGGGAAATAGCCTATAAGGAGTTTTTGCACACAAAAACACCTGGACCTCTTTGGTGGGGACGTAACAACTACAAAGAAAGGTAAGAAAGTCTTCTAGCATGGAATTCTCCTTTAAGTATAATGTTTTTTGCAAATACTAAAAACGAATTGAATAGAGTATTCCTACGTTGCGGTATTGCATACCACTGCTGCACTTCCATCACTGGCACAGACACAGAATATAAGATTAATCAGGATGTTTTGTTTCTCGTCATGTCTGAATCAAGGGGACCGTGCAGCACATGTACAGGCTACCCTCGGTGCCCAGCAGCTTACTGAGATGTAGTTTAGCCAGAGGCTGCTGTCTGTATAATTATGATATGTATATGTTCGCATGTAGCCCACACAGCCTCTGGTTTAGCTACCGGGGGTCTGTCTGTATAATTATGATATGTATATGTTCGCATGTAGCCCACACAGCCTCTGGTTTAGCTACCGGGGGTCTGTCTGTATAATTATGCTATATATGTTCGCATGTAGCCCACACAGCCTCTGGTTTAGCTACCGGGGGTCTGTCTGCATGTCCCACAGATAAGTGCATAAATAACAACTTTGAGACAGATTTCAAAACATAAACATCTGCTCGCTTGTCCTCGGGGCACAGGCGCAAACGTGTGTCTTTTTTTTAATATCAGTTGCTGCTTATGAGTAAACTTCCTCATTGAGATCAACATATTTCTACATTGTGGAACTGCAACTTTTTACTTACAGTAAGTAAAGAATCGGATTACATCCATCCATGGATGTAACTAAAGAGTACCAGGGACCGAAGTGAATCGCCATGAAATATGAACTTATGAAATATTCATGTACGACATAACCACAAATGTGATTTTCATTTTGCTCTCAATAGCCTTGCTATATTGAGACATTGAGCAAAAAATCAACCCCGTGTTCCGCGAGAGGCTGAACGCGCGTGATTTGCATCGCAACGTGCACCTGCGCGCACGTGTCTGTGTGCTTCAGAAGGGCACCTGTGAAAAAGGCAGCAGCACTTAGTTAATCATGGAACCGTAAACAGCATTCCATTTTTCTCTACATAAAATATTGACTGATGACAAATTGGGATCTGTCACAACCAGCCATTGATACTGAAATACTACGCCGTGGTTCACTCAGTCGTGGATTCATTGTACGGAGCGGAAGGGCACATTTTTCTCTCGTTGGTTTAATATCGTCGGCGTCGGGTGAGAACCCTGTATGTCCAAAACTATTATTTTTCAGGAGAAAAACAAAAGCTTTGTTCAAACGGATACATCGTAAGTTAATACCTACAACGTATCCATTTGAACACAAGGTCTTGTTAACACTTTGCCGCCATACCCCGTGTTCCCCGCATTAAAATCAAATATCCAACGCTGCCGACATTGTTTTATTACCTTTGGAGCATACGCTGAAGTATTTGCGTCTTTCAACCACGAAATTCCGGTAAAAAATGGTCCGTCGTCTTGTTATGATCAGACGAGCCAGCGGCCATGACAATGCGAAACGAAACCACAGTGCAGAGCAAGTTGTAGTCCAAACAAACCCCCCGTCCACTTGCATTGGGCTCAATTTCCCAGAAGCCCTAGCAGCCCAGATGATGACTTGATTTCCGGTTTCGTCATCATAACACGACAGGTCCCGGATAAATGTTTCTTTTTAATTATTTTAAAACAGAGAATTAAACGCATTAAACAAATAGCGGGAATAGCGGCGGAACACTGGATCAAACAATTAGCGTGCTAGAACTGTTAATACTTTTCACTGGTTAAGTAGTAAACTCACATGGACAGTTGGACACACATAACCACTTTTACCCTAGATAATACAAAATTAATAATAGCATATCTAATAGCTCACAATGGGTCGCGTTGCGATGCATCGTGACCTTGTAGATCGGCTATTCTTGTTACTTTTGTGTGACACTGTACCACGAAGAAGTATAGTAGACCTGGCCTTCAAAAACAAAATCGAAAAACATAACAAAGTTTGGAAATGTGGAGATGCGAGGTTTCCGCCCCGACAATATGATTTATTTCATTACAACGAGATCATGCAGCCGTCTCCCACGGTGACATCATTCAGGAAGCCTACAGAGGCCGCCGCATTACAACGAGATCATGCAGCCGCCCCACGGTGACATCATTCAGGAAGCCTACAGAGGCCGCCGCTGTGCAGCCGTCCCACGGTGACATCATTCAGGAAGCCTACAGAGGCCGCCGCTGTGACAGAGATCATGCAGCCGCCCCACGGTGACATCATTCAGGAAGCCTACAGAGGCCGCCGCTGTGCAGCCGTCCCACGGTGACATCATTCAGGAAGCCTACAGAGGCCGCCGCTGTGACAGAGATCATGCAGCCGCCCCACGGTGACATCATTCAGGAAGCCTACAGAGGCCGCCGCTGTGACAGAGATCATGCAGCCGCCCCACGGTGACATCATTCAGGAAGCCTACAGAGGCCGCCGCTGTGCAGCCGTCCCACGGTGACATCATTCAGGAAGCCTACAGAGGCCGCCGCTGTGACAGAGATCATGCAGCCGCCCCACGGTGACATCATTCAGGAAGCCTACAGAGGCCGCCGCTGTGCAGCCGTCCCACGGTGACATCATTCAGGAAGCCTACAGAGGCCGCCGCTGTGCAGCCGTCCCACGGTGACATCATTCAGGAAGCCTACAGAGGCCGCCGCTGTGCAGCCGTCCCACGGTGACATCATTCAGGAAGCCTACAGAGATCATGCAGCCGTCCCACGGTGACATCATTCAGGAAGCCTACAGAGGCCGCCGCCGTCCCACGGTGACATCATTCAGGAAGCCTACAGAGGCCGTCCCACGGTGACATCATTCAGGAAGCCTACAGAGATCATGCAGCCGTCCCACGGTGACATCATTCAGGAAGCCTACAGAGATCATGCAGCCGTCCCACGGTGACATCATTCAGGAAGCCTACAGAGGCCGCCGCCGTCCCACGGTGACATCATTCAGGAAGCCTACAGAGGCCGCCGCCGTCCCACGGTGACATCATTCAGGAAGCCTACAGAGGCAGCCGTCCCACGGTGACATCATTCAGGAAGCCTACAGAGGCCGCCGCTGTGACGAGATCATGCAGCCGTCCCACGGTGACATCATTCAGGAAGCCTACAGAGGCCGCCGTCCCACGGTGACATCATTCAGGAAGCCTACAGAGGCCGCCGCTGTGGCAGCCGTCCCACGGTGACATCATTCAGAGATCATGCAGCCGTCCCACGGTGACATCATTCAGAGATCATGCAGCCGTCCCACGGTGACATCATTCAGAGATCATGCAGCCGTCCCACGGTGACATCATTCAGGAAGCCTACAGAGGCCGCCGCTGTGACAGTTTAGCCCAGTGGGACCTGAGAACAGATCCTAAAAATGTCTTCTCCTAAATCAAGGCAGTTTTCTAAAAAAAAAACCTATGATTCTGGTTCTCAAACTATTTCATGTCAAGAACCCCTAGAATTATGTATATTTGTCCGCCGATGCCCATCTCAAAATATTTTGTTCCAGGGACCTCCGAGAAGCAAACATTGGAGTTAAAAACATTCGCTGTGAAAGAATAATATATTCAAAGATTTGCACTCGATTACATTTCTTTTTTTTAGCAGATATACAAGCTCGTAGCACGGCACAAAGTGCAGCGATATGAGCTTGTAGATCTGCTATTTTACAACAGCTAAAGTTTAACCCATTTTGGGTGGGAACCCCTTTTGGTGTTAGCATCATGTTATGCTTTAGCTACTGAAAAATAGCAGATCTACAAGCTCGTAGCGCGCCACCGAGTGGCGCGCTACGAGCTTGTAGGTCTGCTATTTTTTTAAATCGAAGAACGACTGACATAGAAACATAGCTTTTTCAGAAAACTGTCAGGATGTAGAAGACATTTATAGAATCTGATCTCAGGTCAAAATGGGTTAAAAAATAAAGGTTAAAGTGGCGACACAGATGGGTTCCCGCTCTCGATGGGTTAGGGAAGCAGCCCGAATCCCATTTGGAGCAGACAGCTCATCAGCTGCCTAACTATGGAGTTCAAAGAGGGCTGCGGAAAAAAACACCTGGAGGACTCTTTATGGGGCTTTTTTTCTGCCCGTGCTTTTTCCCCCGCTCCTCTGCCGGAGATGAAGAGAAAATGATTCACACAGAGTGATGCTGTAACTTAGTGTCGCTTTCTGTCGGCGACCGTGCATGTCCAAAACGGTAACTTATCAGGAAATAGAGGAGGAAAAGTAAACTGTGTTCCTCCTAAATAGTATTTATTATTTGGTTTTGTTCATTACATTGAATTGGTTCAGTATTTATAAAACCCACAGACAGAGTAGTCTGCACGCACGCACGCACGCACGCACGCACGCACGCACGCACGCACGCACGCACGCACGCACGCACGCACGCACGCACGCACCGCACGCACGCACGCACGCACGCAGGCAGGCAGGCAGGCAGGCAGGCACGCACGCACACCACGCTAAGCCAATAATTTGATGTACTTTTAGAGACTTCTACCGGAGACATTAGCATCTTTCCGCCGATCATCAAATCATTGCCTTAAACAGAATCACCATGAATTCAATGCTTCATGGCGTGTGTAATTGATTTGGGGTGAACTACTCCTTTAACCACTTTCACGAAATTGCAGATCTACAAGCTCAAATGTAAAGCTATTTTAGCTACTTTTGTCTGACACTGCAGTGTGACAAAGTGTAGGGCATTAGTTTACAAAAAGAGAAGAAAGAAAAACAGAAAAAGTATAAATGTATTGTGTACATACAAGGTTTCAGCCTGACAACAACGTTGTGTTTTCCTGCGCTTTCCCGCTCTTCGGCAGAGATGAAGAGAAACCGGTTCTCAGAGTGATGTTGTAACTCATGAATTATTAAAGATGATGAGGATGATACGAGACGTGGAAGTATATACAGTATCAACAAGACAGGGATGCAGAAACACTTTCGTTGCCGAGATGCAGAAAAAACTGCAGGAGGAGTTTGTGTGGATGCATGTCAATTCTGACAGGTGTGGTCAATAAGGACAGCAAGATCTCAAATACTGCATAGTGCGAGGCTGCACCAGAATGACATGCTATACAGTAGATACAGCTCTATTATAAGCAGAAGACTATGTATTTCACTCTTCACATTATAGGGTCAAGGGTGTGTTTTTCCTGGCTCCCTGTTATAGCCTCTGTACCGAGGCTTTTATTTTTGTTAGCATTCGGCTCAAAAATAACTTACTTATAGGACTGTAAACACAATTGACATACTCACTGTTCTTCTATCTATTATTAACCCATTTAGGCCTGACTTCAAAATTTAAAAAATGTCTTTTTAAAATGTCTTTTTTTCTGAAAAACCTCATATTATGTATATATTTCATGTCAAGGACCCCAAAAATTACCCCCATCTGAAAATATGTTGTTCCAGGAGGCAGGGACCCCTCGGAAGTAAAGATTTGAGTTAAAAACAGAAACTCTGAAAGAATATATTCAAAGATTTGAGGAACATTTTCACGATTTTTCAAAAATAGCTGACCTACAAGTTGCCGTGCTATGAGCTTGTAGATCTGCTATTTTTAAATAGCTAAAGTATAACATAATGCTTGAAACATTCAAGCATTCCCGCCCAGAATGGGTTAAATAAACACTGAGGATATTACAGCGTGGATCCACTCCTTCACCAGAGATCATTTTTAGGGCCACCGCCATAGCCCCACCGGAGGTCACCATTACAAACATCATCATGTTATCACTGCAACATCAAAGGTCAGATAACTCCATATAGGCTCAGACTGCATAAAGATAGAGATACTATACAGTATGATAGAGGAAAAACTAATTCACCC
>NW_027637186.1:0-92643 GCF_951216825.1 Electrona antarctica | reverse complement strand
GTTTTTCACGATTTCGGAGGATTTGAAAAAAAGGTGAAAATCACGCAAAAGCGAAAGGCTATAGTCCATGGTGTCGGAGAGCATACTATAGTATGTCGTTTTTAACGATTTCGGAGGATTTAAAAAAAAAGGTGAAAATCACGCAAAAGCAAAAGGCTATAGTCCATGGTGTCAGGGGGCATACTATATAGTATGTCGTTTTTCACGATTTCGGAGGATTAAAAAAAAGGTGAAAATCACGCAAAAGCGAAAGGCTATAGTCCATGGTGTCGGAGGGCATACTATAGTATGTCGTTTTTCACGATTTCGGAGGATTTGAAAAAAAGGTGAAAATCACGCAAAAGCGAAAGGCTATAGTCCATGGTGTCGGAGGGCATACTATAGTATGTCGTTTTTAACGATTTCGGAGGATTTAAAAAAAAAGTGAAAATCACGCAAAAGCGAAAGGCTATAGTCCATGGTCTCGGACCGCATACTAGTATGTCGTTTTTCACGATTTCGGAGGATTTTAAAAAAAAAGGTGAAAATCACGCAAAAGCGAAAGGCTATAGTCCATGGTGTCGGAGGGCATACTATAGTATGTCGTTTTTCACGATTTCGGAGGATTAAAAAAAAAGGTGAAAATCACGCAAAAGCGAAAGGCTATAGTCCATGGTGTCGGAGGGCATACTATAGTATGTGGTTTTTCACGATTTTGGAGGATTTAAAAAAAAAGGTGAAAATCACGCAAAAGCGAAAGGCTATAGTCCATGGTGTCGGAGGGCATACTATAGTATGTCGTTTTTCACGATTTCGGAGGATTTGAAAAAAAGGTGAAAATCACGCAAAAGCGAAAGGCTATAGTCCATGGTGTCGGAGAGCATACTATAGTATGTCGTTTTTAACGATTTCGGAGGATTTAAAAAAAAGGTGAAAATCACGCGAAAGCAAAAGGCTATAGTCCATGGTGTCGGAGGGCATACTATAGTATGTCGTTTTTCCACGATTTCGGAGGATTAAAAAAAAAGGTGAAAATCACGCAAAAGCGAAAGGCTATAGTCCATGGTGTCGGAGGGCATACTATAGTATGTCGTTTTTCACGATTTCGGAGGATTTGAAAAAAAGGTGAAAATCACGCAAAAGCGAAAGGCTATATAGTCCATGGTGTCGGAGGGCATACTATAGTATGTCGTTTTTCACGATTTCGGAGGATTTAAAAAAAAAAGGTGAAAATCACGCAAAAGCGAAAGGCTATAGTCCATGGTCTCGGACCGCATACTAGTATGTCGTTTTTCACGATTTCGGAGGATTTTAAAAAAAAAGGTGAAAATCACGCAAAAGCGAAAGGCGTGTCGGAGGGCATACTATAGTATGTCGTTTTTCACGATTTCGGAGGATTAAAAAAAAAGGTGAAAATCACGCAAAAGCGAAAGGCTATAGTCCATGGTGTCGGAGGGCATACTATAGTATGTCGTTTTTCACGATTTCGGAGGATTTGAAAAAAAGGTGAAAATCACGCAAAAGCGAAAGGCTATAGTCCATGGTGTCGGAGGGCATACTATAGTATGTCGTTTTTCACGATTTCGGAGGATTTGAAAAAAAGGTGAAAATCACGCAAAAGCGAAAGGCTATAGTCCATGGTGTCGGAGGGCATACTATAGTATGTCGTTTTTCACGATTTCGGAGGATTTGAAAAAAAGGTGAAAATCACGCAAAAGCGAAAGGCTATAGTCCATGGTGTCGGAGGGCATACTATAGTATGTCGTTTTTCACGATTTCGGAGGATTTGAAAAAAAGGTGAAAATCACGCAAAAGCGAAAGGCTATAGTCCATGGTGTCGGAGGGCATACTATAGTATGTCGTTTTTCACGATTTCGGAGGATTTAAAAAAAAAGGTGAAAATCACGCAAAAGCGAAAGGCTATAGTCCATGGTGTCGGAGGGCATACTATAGTATGTCGTTTTTAACGATTTCGGAGGATTTAAAAAAAAGGTGAAAATCACGCGAAAGCAAAAGGCTATAGTCCATGGTGTCGGAGGGCATACTATAGTATGTCGTTTTTCACGATTTCGGAGGATTAAAAAAAAAGGTGAAAATCACGCAAAAGCGAAAGGCTATAGTCCATGGTGTCGGAGGGCATACTATAGTATGTCGTTTTTCACGATTTCGGAGGATTTGAAAAAAAGGTGAAAATCACGCAAAAGCGAAAGTCTATAGTCCATGGTGTCGGAGGGCATACTATAGTATGTCGTTTTTCACGATTTCGGAGGATTTTAAAAAAAAGGTGAAAATCACGCAAAAGCGAAAGGCTATAGTCCATGGTCTCGGACCGCATACTAGTATGTCGTTTTTCACGATTTCGGAGGATTTGAAAAAAAGGTGAAAATCACGCAAAAGCGAAAGGCTATAGTCCATGGTGTCGGAGGGCATACTATAGTATGTCGTTTTTCACGATTTCGGAGGATTTGAAAAAAAGGTGAAAATCACGCAAAAGCGAAAGGCTATAGTCCATGGTGTCGGAGGGCATACTATAGTATGTCGTTTTTCACAATTTCGGAGGATTTGAAAAAAAGGTGAAAATCACGCAAAAGCGAAAGGCTATAGTCCATGGTGTCGGAGGGCATACTATAGTATGTCGTTTTTCACAATTTCGGAGGATTTGAAAAAAAGGTGAAAATCACGCAAAAGCGAAAGGCTATAGTCCATGGTGTCGGAGGGCATACTATAGTATGTCGTTTTTCACGATTTCGGAGGATTTAAAAAAAAAGGTGAAAATCACGCAAAAGCGAAAGGCTATAGTCCATGGTGTCGGAGGGCATACTATAGTATGTCGTTTTTCACGATTTCGGAGGATTTGAAAAAAAGGTGAAAATCACGCAAAAGCGAAAGGCTATAGTCCATGGTGTCGGAGGGCATACTATAGTATGTCGTTTTTCACGATTTCGGAGGATTTGAAAAAAAGGTGAAAATCACGCAAAAGCGAAAGGCTATAGTCCATGGTGTCGGAGGGCATACTATAGTATGTCGTTTTTCACGATTTCGGAGGATTTGAAAAAAAGGTGAAAATCACGCAAAAGCGAAAGGCTATAGTCCATGGTGTCGGAGGGCATACTAGTATGTGGTTTTTCACGATTTTGGAGGATTTAAAAAAAAAGGTGAAAATCACGCAAAAGCGAAAGGCTATAGTCCATGGTGTCGGAGGGCATACTATAGTATGTCGTTTTTCACGATTTCGGAGGATTTGAAAAAAAGGTGAAAATCACGCAAAAGCGAAAGGCTATAGTCCATGGTGTCGGAGAGCATACTATAGTATGTCGTTTTTAACGATTTCGGAGGATTTAAAAAAAAGGTGAAAATCACGCGAAAGCAAAAGGCTATAGTCCATGGTGTCGGAGGGCATACTATAGTATGTCGTTTTTCACGATTTCGGAGGATTAAAAAAAAAGGTGAAAATCACGCAAAAGCGAAAGGCTATAGTCCATGGTGTCGGAGGGCATACTATAGTATGTCGTTTTTCACGATTTCGGAGGATTTGAAAAAAAGGTGAAAATCACGCAAAAGCGAAAGGCTATAGTCCATGGTGTCGGAGGGCATACTATAGTATGTCGTTTTTCACGATTTCGGAGGATTTAAAAAAAAAGGTGAAAATCACGCAAAAGCGAAAGGCTATAGTCCATGGTCTCGGACCGCATACTAGTATGTCGTTTTTCACGATTTCGGAGGATTTTTAAAAAAAAAAGGTGAAAATCACGCAAAAGCGAAAGGCGTGTCGGAGGGCATACTATAGTATGTCGTTTTTCACGATTTCGGAGGATTAAAAAAAAAGGTGAAAATCACGCAAAAGCGAAAGGCTATAGTCCATGGTGTCGGAGGGCATACTATAGTATGTCGTTTTTCACGATTTCGGAGGATTTGAAAAAAAGGTGAAAATCACGCAAAAGCGAAAGGCTATAGTCCATGGTGTGGGAGGGCATACTATAGTATGTCGTTTTTCACGATTTCGGAGGATTTAAAAAAAAAGGTGAAAATCACGCAAAAGCGAAAGGCTATAGTCCATGTTGTCGGAGGGCATACTATAGTATGTCGTTTTTCACGATTTCGGAGGATTTGAAAAAAAAGGTGAAAATCACGCAAAAGCGAAAGGCTATAGTCCATGGTGTCGGAGGGCATACTATAGTATGTCGTTTTTCACGATTTCGGAGGATTAAAAAAAAAGGTGAAAATCACGCAAAAGCGAAAGGCGTGTCGGAGGGCATACTATAGTATGTCGTTTTTCACGATTTCGGAGGATTAAAAAAAAAGGTGAAAATCACGCAAAAGCGAAAGGCTATAGTCCATGGTGTCGGAGGGCATACTATAGTATGTCGTTTTTCACGATTTCGGAGGATTTGAAAAAAAGGTGAAAATCACGCAAAAGCGAAAGGCTATAGTCCATGGTGTGGGAGGGCATACTATAGTATGTCGTTTTTCACGATTTCGGAGGATTTAAAAAAAAAGGTGAAAATCACGCAAAAGCGAAAGGCTATAGTCCATGTTGTCGGAGGGCATACTATAGTATGTCGTTTTTCACGATTTCGGAGGATTTGAAAAAAAGGTGAAAATCACGCAAAAGCGAAAGGCTATAGTCCATGGTGTCGGAGGGCATACTATAGTATGTCGTTTTTCACGATTTCGGAGGATTCAAAAAAAAGGTGAAAATCACGCAAAAGCGAAAGGCTATAGTCCATGGTGTCGGAGGGCATACTATAGTATGTCGTTTTTCACGATTTCGGAGGATTTAAAAAAAAAAGGTGAAAATCACGCAAAAGCGAAAGGCTATAGTCCATGGTCTCGGACCGCATACTAGTATGTCGTTTTTCACGATTTCGGAGGATTTAAAAAAAAAGGTGAAAATCACGCAAAAGGCTATAGTCCATCGTTTTTCACGATTTCGGAGGATTAAAAAAAAAGGTGAAAATCACGCAAAAGCGAAAGGCTATAGTCCATGGTGTCGGAGGGCATACTATAGTATGTCGTTTGTCACGATTTCGGAGGATTTGAAAAAAAGGTGAAAATCACGCAAAAGCGAAAGGCTATAGTCCATGGTGTGGGAGGGCATACTATAGTATGTCATTTTTCACGATTTCGGAGGATTTAAAAAAAAAGGTGAAAATCACGCAAAAGCGAAAGGCTATAGTCCATGTTGTCGGAGGGCATACTATAGTATGTCGTTTTTCACGATTTCGGAGGATTTGAAAAAAAGGTGAAAATCACGCAAAAGCGAAAGGCTATAATCCATGGTGTCGGAGGGCATACTATAGTATGTCGTTTTTCACGATTTTGGAGGATTTTAAAAAAAAAGGTGAAAATCACGCAAAAGCGAAAGGCTATAGTCCATGGTCTCGGACCGCATACTAGTATGTCGTTTTTCACGATTTTGGAGGATTTAAAAAAAAAAGGTGAAAATCACGCAAAAGCGAAAGGCTATAGTCCATGGTGTCGGAGGGCATACTATAGTATGTCGTTTTTCACGATTTCGGAGGATTTAAAAAAAAAAGGTGAAAATCACGCAAAAGCGAAAGGCTATAGTCCATGGTGTCGGAGGGCATACTATAGTATGTGGTTTTTCACGATTTTGGAGGATTTTAAAAAAAAAAGGTGAAAATCACGCAAAAGCGAAAGGCTATAGTCCATGGTGTCGGAGGGCATACTATAGTATGTCGTTTTTCACGATTTCGGAGGATTTGAAAAAAAGGTGAAAATCACGCAAAAGCGAAAGGCTATAGTCCATGGTGTCGGAGAGCATACTATAGTATGTCGTTTTTAACGATTTCGGAGGATTTAAAAAAAAGGTGAAAATCACGCGAAAGCAAAAGGCTATAGTCCATGGTGTCGGAGGGCATACTATAGTATGTCGTTTTTCCACGATTTCGGAGGATTAAAAAAAAAGGTGAAAATCACGCAAAAGCGAAAGGCTATAGTCCATGGTGTCTGAGGGCATACTATAGTATGTCGTTTTTCACGATTTCGGAGGATTTGAAAAAAAGGTGAAAATCACGCAAAAGCGAAAGGCTATAGTCCATGGTGTCGGAGGGCATACTATAGTATGTCGTTTTTCACGATTTCGGAGGATTTAAAAAAAAAGGTGAAAATCACGCAAAAGCGAAAGGCTATAGTCCATGGTCTCGGACCGCATACTAGTATGTCGTTTTTCACGATTTCGGAGGATTTTAAAAAAAAAGGTGAAAATCACGCAAAAGCGAAAGGCGTGTCGGAGGGCATACTATAGTATGTCGTTTTTCACGATTTCGGAGGATTAAAAAAAAAGGTGAAAATCACGCAAAAGCGAAAGGCTATAGTCCATGGTGTCGGAGGGCATACTATAGTATGTCGTTTTTCACGATTTCGGAGGATTTGAAAAAAAGGTGAAAATCACGCAAAAGCGAAAGGCTATATTCCATGGTGTCGGAGGGCATACTATAGTATGTCGTTTTTCACGATTTCGGAGGATTAAAAAAAAAGGTGAAAATCACGCAAAAGCGAAAGGCTATAGTCCATGGTGTCGGAGGGCATACTATAGTATGTCGTTTTTCACGATTTCGGAGGATTTGAAAAAAAGGTGAAAATCACGCAAAAGCGAAAGGCTATAGTCCATGGTGTCGGAGGGCATACTATAGTATGTCGTTTTTCACGATTTCGGAGGATTTGAAAAAAAGGTGAAAATCACGCAAAAGCGAAAGGCTATAGTCCATGGTGTCGGAGGGCATACTATAGTATGTCGTTTTTCACGATTTCGGAGGATTTGAAAAAAAGGTGAAAATCACGCAAAAGCGAAAGGCTATAGTCCATGGTGTCGGAGGGCATACTATAGTATGTCGTTTTTCACGATTTCGGAGGATTTAAAAAAAAAGGTGAAAATCACGCAAAAGCGAAAGGCTATAGTCCATGGTGTCGGAGGGCATACTATAGTATGTCGTTTTTCACGATTTCGGAGGATTTGAAAAAAAGGTGAAAATCACGCAAAAGCGAAAGGCTATAGTCCATGGTGTCGGAGGGCATACTATAGTATGTCGTTTTTCACGATTTCGGAGGATTTGAAAAAAAGGTGAAAATCACGCAAAAGCGAAAGGCTATAGTCCATGGTGTCGGAGGGCATACTATAGTATGTCGTTTTTCACGATTTCGGAGGATTTAAAAAAAAAGGTGAAAATCACGCAAAAGCGAAAGGCTATAGTCCATGGTGTCGGAGGGCATACTATAGTATGTCGTTTTTCACGATTTCGGAGGATTTGAAAAAAAGGTGAAAATCACGCAAAAGCGAAAGGCTATAGTCCATGGTGTCGGAGGGCATACTATAGTATGTCGTTTTTCACGATTTCGGAGGATTTGAAAAAAAGGTGAAAATCACACAAAAGCGAAAGGCTATAGTCCATGGTGTCGGAGGGCATACTATAGTATGTCGTTTTTCACGATTTCGGAGGATTAAAAAAAAAGGTGAAAATCACGCAAAAGGGAAAGGCTATAGTCCATGGTGTCGGAGGGCATACTATAGTATGTCGTTTTTCACGATTTCGGAGGATTTGAAAAAAAGGTGAAAATCACGCAAAAGCGAAAGGCTATAGTCCATGGTGTCGGAGAGCATACTATAGTATGTCGTTTTTAACGATTTCGGAGGATTTAAAAAAAAAGGTGAAAATCACGCAAAAGCAAAAGGCTATAGTCCATGGTGTCAGGGGGCATACTATATAGTATGTCGTTTTTCACGATTTCGGAGGATTAAAAAAAAAGGTGAAAATCACGCAAAAGCGAAAGGCTATAGTCCATGGTGTCGGAGGGCATACTATAGTATGTCGTTTTTCACGATTTCGGAGGATTTGAAAAAAAGGTGAAAATCACACAAAAGCGAAAGGCTATAGTCCATGGTGTCGGAGGGCATACTATAGTATGTCGTTTTTCACGATTTCGGAGGATTAAAAAAAAAGGTGAAAATCACGCAAAAGCGAAAGGCTATAGTCCATGGTGTCGGAGGGCATACTATAGTATGTCGTTTTTAACGATTTCGGAGGATTTAAAAAAAAAGGTGAAAATCACGCAAAAGCAAAAGGCTATAGTCCATGGTGTCAGGGGGCATACTATATAGTATGTCGTTTTTCACGATTTCGGAGGATTAAAAAAAAAGGTGAAAATCACGCAAAAGCGAAAGGCTATAGTCCATGGTGTCGGAGGGCATACTATAGTATGTCGTTTTTCACGATTTCGGAGGATTTGAAAAAAAGGTGAAAATCACGCAAAAGCGAAAGGCTATAGTCCATGGTGTCGGAGGGCATACTATAGTATGTCGTTTTTAACGATTTCGGAGGATTTAAAAAAAAAGGTGAAAATCACGCAAAAGCGAAAGGCTATAGTCCATGGTCTCGGACCGCATACTAGTATGTCGTTTTTCACGATTTCGGAGGATTTTAAAAAAAAAGGTGAAAATCACGCAAAAGCGAAAGGCTATAGTCCATGGTGTCGGAGGGCATACTATAGTATGTCGTTTTTCACGATTTCGGAGGATTTGAAAAAAAGGTGAAAATCACGCAAAAGCGAAAGGCTATAGTCCATGGTGTCGGAGGGCATACTATAGTATGTGGTTTTTCACGATTTCGGAGGATTTTAAAAAAAAAAGGTGAAAATCACGCAAAAGCGAAAGGCTATAGTCCATGGTGTCGGAGAGCATACTATAGTATGTCGTTTTTAACGATTTCGGAGGATTTAAAAAAAAAGGTGAAAATCACGCAAAAGCAAAAGGCTATAGTCCATGGTGTCAGGGGGCATACTATATAGTATGTCGTTTTTCACGATTTCGGAGGATTAAAAAAAAAGGTGAAAATCACGCAAAAGCGAAAGGCTATAGTCCATGGTGTCGGAGGGCATACTATAGTATGTCGTTTTTCACGATTTCGGAGGATTTGAAAAAAAGGTGAAAATCACGCAAAAGCGAAAGGCTATAGTCCATGGTGTCGGAGGGCATACTATAGTATGTCGTTTTTAACGATTTCGGAGGATTTAAAAAAAAAGTGAAAATCACGCAAAAGCGAAAGGCTATAGTCCATGGTCTCGGACCGCATACTAGTATGTCGTTTTTCACGATTTCGGAGGATTTTAAAAAAAAAGGTGAAAATCACGCAAAAGCGAAAGGCTATAGTCCATGGTGTCGGAGGGCATACTATAGTATGTCGTTTTTCACGATTTCGGAGGATTAAAAAAAAAGGTGAAAATCACGCAAAAGCGAAAGGCTATAGTCCATGGTGTCGGAGGGCATACTATAGTATGTGGTTTTTCACGATTTTGGAGGATTTAAAAAAAAAGGTGAAAATCACGCAAAAGCGAAAGGCTATAGTCCATGGTGTCGGAGGGCATACTATAGTATGTCGTTTTTCACGATTTCGGAGGATTTGAAAAAAAGGTGAAAATCACGCAAAAGCGAAAGGCTATAGTCCATGGTGTCGGAGAGCATACTATAGTATGTCGTTTTTAACGATTTCGGAGGATTTAAAAAAAAGGTGAAAATCACGCGAAAGCAAAAGGCTATAGTCCATGGTGTCGGAGGGCATACTATAGTATGTCGTTTTTCCACGATTTCGGAGGATTAAAAAAAAAGGTGAAAATCACGCAAAAGCGAAAGGCTATAGTCCATGGTGTCGGAGGGCATACTATAGTATGTCGTTTTTCACGATTTCGGAGGATTTGAAAAAAAGGTGAAAATCACGCAAAAGCGAAAGGCTATATAGTCCATGGTGTCGGAGGGCATACTATAGTATGTCGTTTTTCACGATTTCGGAGGATTTAAAAAAAAAAGGTGAAAATCACGCAAAAGCGAAAGGCTATAGTCCATGGTCTCGGACCGCATACTAGTATGTCGTTTTTCACGATTTCGGAGGATTTTAAAAAAAAAGGTGAAAATCACGCAAAAGCGAAAGGCGTGTCGGAGGGCATACTATAGTATGTCGTTTTTCACGATTTCGGAGGATTAAAAAAAAAGGTGAAAATCACGCAAAAGCGAAAGGCTATAGTCCATGGTGTCGGAGGGCATACTATAGTATGTCGTTTTTCACGATTTCGGAGGATTTGAAAAAAAGGTGAAAATCACGCAAAAGCGAAAGGCTATAGTCCATGGTGTCGGAGGGCATACTATAGTATGTCGTTTTTCACGATTTCGGAGGATTTGAAAAAAAGGTGAAAATCACGCAAAAGCGAAAGGCTATAGTCCATGGTGTCGGAGGGCATACTATAGTATGTCGTTTTTCACGATTTCGGAGGATTTGAAAAAAAGGTGAAAATCACGCAAAAGCGAAAGGCTATAGTCCATGGTGTCGGAGGGCATACTATAGTATGTCGTTTTTCACGATTTCGGAGGATTTGAAAAAAAGGTGAAAATCACGCAAAAGCGAAAGGCTATAGTCCATGGTGTCGGAGGGCATACTATAGTATGTCGTTTTTCACGATTTCGGAGGATTTAAAAAAAAAGGTGAAAATCACGCAAAAGCGAAAGGCTATAGTCCATGGTGTCGGAGGGCATACTATAGTATGTCGTTTTTAACGATTTCGGAGGATTTAAAAAAAAGGTGAAAATCACGCGAAAGCAAAAGGCTATAGTCCATGGTGTCGGAGGGCATACTATAGTATGTCGTTTTTCACGATTTCGGAGGATTAAAAAAAAAGGTGAAAATCACGCAAAAGCGAAAGGCTATAGTCCATGGTGTCGGAGGGCATACTATAGTATGTCGTTTTTCACGATTTCGGAGGATTTGAAAAAAAGGTGAAAATCACGCAAAAGCGAAAGTCTATAGTCCATGGTGTCGGAGGGCATACTATAGTATGTCGTTTTTCACGATTTCGGAGGATTTTAAAAAAAAGGTGAAAATCACGCAAAAGCGAAAGGCTATAGTCCATGGTCTCGGACCGCATACTAGTATGTCGTTTTTCACGATTTCGGAGGATTTGAAAAAAAGGTGAAAATCACGCAAAAGCGAAAGGCTATAGTCCATGGTGTCGGAGGGCATACTATAGTATGTCGTTTTTCACGATTTCGGAGGATTTGAAAAAAAGGTGAAAATCACGCAAAAGCGAAAGGCTATAGTCCATGGTGTCGGAGGGCATACTATAGTATGTCGTTTTTCACAATTTCGGAGGATTTGAAAAAAAGGTGAAAATCACGCAAAAGCGAAAGGCTATAGTCCATGGTGTCGGAGGGCATACTATAGTATGTCGTTTTTCACAATTTCGGAGGATTTGAAAAAAAGGTGAAAATCACGCAAAAGCGAAAGGCTATAGTCCATGGTGTCGGAGGGCATACTATAGTATGTCGTTTTTCACGATTTCGGAGGATTTAAAAAAAAAGGTGAAAATCACGCAAAAGCGAAAGGCTATAGTCCATGGTGTCGGAGGGCATACTATAGTATGTCGTTTTTCACGATTTCGGAGGATTTGAAAAAAAGGTGAAAATCACGCAAAAGCGAAAGGCTATAGTCCATGGTGTCGGAGGGCATACTATAGTATGTCGTTTTTCACGATTTCGGAGGATTTGAAAAAAAGGTGAAAATCACGCAAAAGCGAAAGGCTATAGTCCATGGTGTCGGAGGGCATACTATAGTATGTCGTTTTTCACGATTTCGGAGGATTTGAAAAAAAGGTGAAAATCACGCAAAAGCGAAAGGCTATAGTCCATGGTGTCGGAGGGCATACTAGTATGTGGTTTTTCACGATTTTGGAGGATTTAAAAAAAAAGGTGAAAATCACGCAAAAGCGAAAGGCTATAGTCCATGGTGTCGGAGGGCATACTATAGTATGTCGTTTTTCACGATTTCGGAGGATTTGAAAAAAAGGTGAAAATCACGCAAAAGCGAAAGGCTATAGTCCATGGTGTCGGAGAGCATACTATAGTATGTCGTTTTTAACGATTTCGGAGGATTTAAAAAAAAGGTGAAAATCACGCGAAAGCAAAAGGCTATAGTCCATGGTGTCGGAGGGCATACTATAGTATGTCGTTTTTCACGATTTCGGAGGATTAAAAAAAAAGGTGAAAATCACGCAAAAGCGAAAGGCTATAGTCCATGGTGTCGGAGGGCATACTATAGTATGTCGTTTTTCACGATTTCGGAGGATTTGAAAAAAAGGTGAAAATCACGCAAAAGCGAAAGGCTATAGTCCATGGTGTCGGAGGGCATACTATAGTATGTCGTTTTTCACGATTTCGGAGGATTTAAAAAAAAAGGTGAAAATCACGCAAAAGCGAAAGGCTATAGTCCATGGTCTCGGACCGCATACTAGTATGTCGTTTTTCACGATTTCGGAGGATTTTAAAAAAAAAAGGTGAAAATCACGCAAAAGCGAAAGGCGTGTCGGAGGGCATACTATAGTATGTCGTTTTTCACGATTTCGGAGGATTAAAAAAAAAGGTGAAAATCACGCAAAAGCGAAAGGCTATAGTCCATGGTGTCGGAGGGCATACTATAGTATGTCGTTTTTCACGATTTCGGAGGATTTGAAAAAAAGGTGAAAATCACGCAAAAGCGAAAGGCTATAGTCCATGGTGTGGGAGGGCATACTATAGTATGTCGTTTTTCACGATTTCGGAGGATTTAAAAAAAAAGGTGAAAATCACGCAAAAGCGAAAGGCTATAGTCCATGTTGTCGGAGGGCATACTATAGTATGTCGTTTTTCACGATTTCGGAGGATTTGAAAAAAAAGGTGAAAATCACGCAAAAGCGAAAGGCTATAGTCCATGGTGTCGGAGGGCATACTATAGTATGTCGTTTTTCACGATTTCGGAGGATTAAAAAAAAAGGTGAAAATCACGCAAAAGCGAAAGGCGTGTCGGAGGGCATACTATAGTATGTCGTTTTTCACGATTTCGGAGGATTAAAAAAAAAGGTGAAAATCACGCAAAAGCGAAAGGCTATAGTCCATGGTGTCGGAGGGCATACTATAGTATGTCGTTTTTCACGATTTCGGAGGATTTGAAAAAAAGGTGAAAATCACGCAAAAGCGAAAGGCTATAGTCCATGGTGTGGGAGGGCATACTATAGTATGTCGTTTTTCACGATTTCGGAGGATTTAAAAAAAAAGGTGAAAATCACGCAAAAGCGAAAGGCTATAGTCCATGTTGTCGGAGGGCATACTATAGTATGTCGTTTTTCACGATTTCGGAGGATTTGAAAAAAAAGGTGAAAATCACGCAAAAGCGAAAGGCTATAGTCCATGGTGTCGGAGGGCATACTATAGTATGTCGTTTTTCACGATTTCGGAGGATTTGAAAAAAAGGTGAAAATCACGCAAAAGCGAAAGGCTATAGTCCATGGTGTCGGAGGGCATACTATAGTATGTCGTTTTTCACGATTTCGGAGGATTTGAAAAAAAGGTGAAAATCACACAAAAGCGAAAGGCTATAGTCCATGGTGTCGGAGGGCATGCCGCAGCTCGCTTGGTCTTCAACCAGCCAAAATTCTCACATGTCTCCCCCCTGCTCCGCTCCCTGCACTGGCTCCCGGTCGCTGCCCGCACAGAATACAAAACTCTGATGTTGGCATTTAAAGCAACCAAAGGTATGGCTCCCCCATATCTTGCCAGCATGATTGAACCCTACAAACCCTCCCGCGCACTCAGATCAGCCAACGCAGGGAAGCTGGAAGTACCCTCACTAAAAACGCCGGGACAACGCTCCACACGTCCCAAACTCTTCTCCCTTCTGGCCCCAAAACTGTGGAATGCACTTCCCGTTGCAATCAGAACTGCAGCATCACTCCCGATCTTCCGCCGTAGTCTGAAAACCCACCTTTTCAGACTCCATCATGGCCCATAGCACTTACCCTACCCCCCTTAGACAGCACTTCTTAGACTTATATAGCATTTGAAACAGACTTATAGCATGTCATGTAGACAGCACAATAAGTGCATTGTATGTAGTCATAGCACTTCATAGTATATAGTGTATAGTAGTCATAGCACTTCATAGTATATATGTACAGCATAGTATAGCATATATGTGTAGTTTATATGTATAGTGTCATTATATAGATATGTTCTAGTTATAGTTTATATGTATAGTGTCATTATATAGATATGTTCTAGTCACGTTCTTAGCTTACGCATGTTTCGCGATAAATGCTTTTTACATATGTGATGTATTCCCATGCTTTTGTTCTTGCTTATTGTAAGTCGCTCTGGATTAAGAGCGTCTGCTAAATGCCTAAATTGTAAATTGTAAATTGGCATACTATAGTATGTCGTTTTTCACGATTTCGGAGGATTTGAAAAAAAGGTGAAAATCACGCAAAAGCGAAAGGCTATAGTCCATGGTGTGGGAGGGCATACTATAGTATGTCGTTTTTCACGATTTCGGAGGATTTAAAAAAAAAGGTGAAAATCACGCAAAAGCGAAAGGCTATAGTCCATGTTGTCGGAGGGCATACTATAGTATGTCGTTTTTCACGATTTCGGAGGATTTGAAAAAAAGGTGAAAATCACGCAAAAGCGAAAGGCTATAGTCCATGGTGTCGGAGGGCATACTATAGTATGTCGTTTTTCACGATTTCGGAGGATTTGAAAAAAAGGTGAAAATCACGCAAAAGCGAAAGGCTATAGTCCATGGTGTCGGAGGGCATACTATAGTATGTCGTTTTTCACGATTTCGGAGGATTCAAAAAAAAGGTGAAAATCACGCAAAAGCGAAAGGCTATAGTCCATGGTGTCGGAGGGCATACTATAGTATGTCGTTTTTCACGATTTCGGAGGATTTAAAAAAAAAAGTGAAAATCACGCAAAAGCGAAAGGCTATAGTCCATGGTCTCGGACCGCATACTAGTATGTCGTTTTTCACGATTTCGGAGGATTTAAAAAAAAAGGTGAAAATCACGCAAAAGGCTATAGTCCATCGTTTTTCACGATTTCGGAGGATTAAAAAAAAAGGTGAAAATCACGCAAAAGCGAAAGGCTATAGTCCATGGTGTCGGAGGGCATACTATAGTATGTCGTTTGTCACGATTTCGGAGGATTTGAAAAAAAGGTGAAAATCACGCAAAAGCGAAAGGCTATAGTCCATGGTGTGGGAGGGCATACTATAGTATGTCATTTTTCACGATTTCGGAGGATTTAAAAAAAAAGGTGAAAATCACGCAAAAGCGAAAGGCTATAGTCCATGTTGTCGGAGGGCATACTATAGTATGTCGTTTTTCACGATTTCGGAGGATTTGAAAAAAAGGTGAAAATCACGCAAAAGCGAAAGGCTATAATCCATGGTGTCGGAGGGCATACTATAGTATGTCGTTTTTCACGATTTTGGAGGATTTTAAAAAAAAAGGTGAAAATCACGCAAAAGCGAAAGGCTATAGTCCATGGTCTCGGACCGCATACTAGTATGTCGTTTTTCACGATTTTGGAGGATTTAAAAAAAAAAGGTGAAAATCACGCAAAAGCGAAAGGCTATAGTCCATGGTGTCGGAGGGCATACTATAGTATGTCGTTTTTCACGATTTCGGAGGATTTAAAAAAAAAAGGTGAAAATCACGCAAAAGCGAAAGGCTATAGTCCATGGTGTCGGAGGGCATACTATAGTATGTGGTTTTTCACGATTTTGGAGGATTTTAAAAAAAAAAGGTGAAAATCACGCAAAAGCGAAAGGCTATAGTCCATGGTGTCGGAGGGCATACTATAGTATGTCGTTTTTCACGATTTCGGAGGATTTGAAAAAAAGGTGAAAATCACGCAAAAGCGAAAGGCTATAGTCCATGGTGTCGGAGAGCATACTATAGTATGTCGTTTTTAACGATTTCGGAGGATTTAAAAAAAAGGTGAAAATCACGCGAAAGCAAAAGGCTATAGTCCATGGTGTCGGAGGGCATACTATAGTATGTCGTTTTTCCACGATTTCGGAGGATTAAAAAAAAAGGTGAAAATCACGCAAAAGCGAAAGGCTATAGTCCATGGTGTCTGAGGGCATACTATAGTATGTCGTTTTTCACGATTTCGGAGGATTTGAAAAAAAGGTGAAAATCACGCAAAAGCGAAAGGCTATAGTCCATGGTGTCGGAGGGCATACTATAGTATGTCGTTTTTCACGATTTCGGAGGATTTAAAAAAAAAGGTGAAAATCACGCAAAAGCGAAAGGCTATAGTCCATGGTCTCGGACCGCATACTAGTATGTCGTTTTTCACGATTTCGGAGGATTTTAAAAAAAAAGGTGAAAATCACGCAAAAGCGAAAGGCGTGTCGGAGGGCATACTATAGTATGTCGTTTTTCACGATTTCGGAGGATTAAAAAAAAAGGTGAAAATCACGCAAAAGCGAAAGGCTATAGTCCATGGTGTCGGAGGGCATACTATAGTATGTCGTTTTTCACGATTTCGGAGGATTTGAAAAAAAGGTGAAAATCACGCAAAAGCGAAAGGCTATATTCCATGGTGTCGGAGGGCATACTATAGTATGTCGTTTTTCACGATTTCGGAGGATTAAAAAAAAAGGTGAAAATCACGCAAAAGCGAAAGGCTATAGTCCATGGTGTCGGAGGGCATACTATAGTATGTCGTTTTTCACGATTTCGGAGGATTTGAAAAAAAGGTGAAAATCACGCAAAAGCGAAAGGCTATAGTCCATGGTGTCGGAGGGCATACTATAGTATGTCGTTTTTCACGATTTCGGAGGATTTGAAAAAAAGGTGAAAATCACGCAAAAGCGAAAGGCTATAGTCCATGGTGTCGGAGGGCATACTATAGTATGTCGTTTTTCACGATTTCGGAGGATTTGAAAAAAAGGTGAAAATCACGCAAAAGCGAAAGGCTATAGTCCATGGTGTCGGAGGGCATACTATAGTATGTCGTTTTTCACGATTTCGGAGGATTTAAAAAAAAAGGTGAAAATCACGCAAAAGCGAAAGGCTATAGTCCATGGTGTCGGAGGGCATACTATAGTATGTCGTTTTTCACGATTTCGGAGGATTTGAAAAAAAGGTGAAAATCACGCAAAAGCGAAAGGCTATAGTCCATGGTGTCGGAGGGCATACTATAGTATGTCGTTTTTCACGATTTCGGAGGATTTGAAAAAAAGGTGAAAATCACGCAAAAGCGAAAGGCTATAGTCCATGGTGTCGGAGGGCATACTATAGTATGTCGTTTTTCACGATTTCGGAGGATTTAAAAAAAAAGGTGAAAATCACGCAAAAGCGAAAGGCTATAGTCCATGGTGTCGGAGGGCATACTATAGTATGTCGTTTTTCACGATTTCGGAGGATTTGAAAAAAAGGTGAAAATCACGCAAAAGCGAAAGGCTATAGTCCATGGTGTCGGAGGGCATACTATAGTATGTCGTTTTTCACGATTTCGGAGGATTTGAAAAAAAGGTGAAAATCACACAAAAGCGAAAGGCTATAGTCCATGGTGTCGGAGGGCATACTATAGTATGTCGTTTTTCACGATTTCGGAGGATTAAAAAAAAAGGTGAAAATCACGCAAAAGGGAAAGGCTATAGTCCATGGTGTCGGAGGGCATACTATAGTATGTCGTTTTTCACGATTTCGGAGGATTTGAAAAAAAGGTGAAAATCACGCAAAAGCGAAAGGCTATAGTCCATGGTGTCGGAGAGCATACTATAGTATGTCGTTTTTAACGATTTCGGAGGATTTAAAAAAAAAGGTGAAAATCACGCAAAAGCAAAAGGCTATAGTCCATGGTGTCAGGGGGCATACTATATAGTATGTCGTTTTTCACGATTTCGGAGGATTAAAAAAAAAGGTGAAAATCACGCAAAAGCGAAAGGCTATAGTCCATGGTGTCGGAGGGCATACTATAGTATGTCGTTTTTCACGATTTCGGAGGATTTGAAAAAAAGGTGAAAATCACACAAAAGCGAAAGGCTATAGTCCATGGTGTCGGAGGGCATACTATAGTATGTCGTTTTTCACGATTTCGGAGGATTAAAAAAAAAGGTGAAAATCACGCAAAAGCGAAAGGCTATAGTCCATGGTGTCGGAGGGCATACTATAGTATGTCGTTTTTAACGATTTCGGAGGATTTAAAAAAAAAGGTGAAAATCACGCAAAAGCAAAAGGCTATAGTCCATGGTGTCAGGGGGCATACTATATAGTATGTCGTTTTTCACGATTTCGGAGGATTAAAAAAAAAGGTGAAAATCACGCAAAAGCGAAAGGCTATAGTCCATGGTGTCGGAGGGCATACTATAGTATGTCGTTTTTCACGATTTCGGAGGATTTGAAAAAAAGGTGAAAATCACGCAAAAGCGAAAGGCTATAGTCCATGGTGTCGGAGGGCATACTATAGTATGTCGTTTTTAACGATTTCGGAGGATTTAAAAAAAAAGGTGAAAATCACGCAAAAGCGAAAGGCTATAGTCCATGGTCTCGGACCGCATACTAGTATGTCGTTTTTCACGATTTCGGAGGATTTTTAAAAAAAAGGTGAAAATCACGCAAAAGCGAAAGGCTATAGTCCATGGTGTCGGAGGGCATACTATAGTATGTCGTTTTTCACGATTTCGGAGGATTTGAAAAAAAGGTGAAAATCACGCAAAAGCGAAAGGCTATAGTCCATGGTGTCGGAGGGCATACTATAGTATGTCGTTTTTCACGATTTCGGAGGATTTAAAAAAAAAGGTGAAAATCACGCAAAAGCGAAAGGCTATAGTCCATGGTGTCGGAGGGCATACTATAGTATGTCGTTTTTCACGATTTCGGAGGATTTGAAAAAAAGGTGAAAATCACGCAAAAGCGAAAGGCTATAGTCCATGGTGTCGGAGGGCATACTATAGTATGTCGTTTTTAACGATTTCGGAGGATTTAAAAAAAAAGGTGAAAATCACGCAAAAGCAAAAGGCTATAGTCCATGGTGTCGGAGGGCATACTATAGTATGTCGTTTTTCACGATTTCGGAGGATTAAAAAAAAAGGTGAAAATCACGCAAAAGTGAAAGGCTATAGTCCATGGTGTCGGAGGGCATACTATAGTATGTCGTTTTTCACGATTTCGGAGGATTTGAAAAAAAGGTGAAAATCACGCAAAAGCGAAAGGCTATAGTCCATGGTGTCGGAGGGCATACTATAGTATGTCGTTTTTCACGATTTCGGAGGATTTGAAAAAAAAGGTGAAAATCACGCAAAAGCGAAAGGCTATAGTCCATGTTGTCGGAGGGCATACTATAGTATGTCGTTTTTCACGATTTCGGAGGATTAAAAAAAAAGGTGAAAATCACGCAAAAGGGAAAGGCTATAGTCCATGGTGTCGGAGGGCATACTATAGTATGTCGTTTTTCACGATTTCGGAGGATTTGAAAAAAAGGTGAAAATCACGCAAAAGCGAAAGGCTATAGTCCATGGTGTCGGAGAGCATACTATAGTATGTCGTTTTTAACGATTTCGGAGGATTTAAAAAAAAAGGTGAAAATCACGCAAAAGCAAAAGGCTATAGTCCATGGTGTCAGGGGGCATACTATATAGTATGTCGTTTTTCACGATTTCGGAGGATTAAAAAAAAAGGTGAAAATCACGCAAAAGCGAAAGGCTATAGTCCATGGTGTCGGAGGGCATACTATAGTATGTCGTTTTTCACGATTTCGGAGGATTTGAAAAAAAGGTGAAAATCACACAAAAGCGAAAGGCTATAGTCCATGGTGTCGGAGGGCATACTATAGTATGTCGTTTTTCACGATTTCGGAGGATTAAAAAAAAAGGTGAAAATCACGCAAAAGCGAAAGGCTATAGTCCATGGTGTCGGAGGGCATACTATAGTATGTCGTTTTTAACGATTTCGGAGGATTTAAAAAAAAAGGTGAAAATCACGCAAAAGCAAAAGGCTATAGTCCATGGTGTCAGGGGGCATACTATATAGTATGTCGTTTTTCACGATTTCGGAGGATTAAAAAAAAAGGTGAAAATCACGCAAAAGCGAAAGGCTATAGTCCATGGTGTCGGAGGGCATACTATAGTATGTCGTTTTTCACGATTTCGGAGGATTTGAAAAAAAGGTGAAAATCACGCAAAAGCGAAAGGCTATAGTCCATGGTGTCGGAGGGCATACTATAGTATGTCGTTTTTAACGATTTCGGAGGATTTAAAAAAAAAGGTGAAAATCACGCAAAAGCGAAAGGCTATAGTCCATGGTCTCGGACCGCATACTAGTATGTCGTTTTTCACGATTTCGGAGGATTTTTAAAAAAAAAGGTGAAAATCACGCAAAAGCGAAAGGCTATAGTCCATGGTGTCGGAGGGCATACTATAGTATGTCGTTTTTCACGATTTCGGAGGATTAAAAAAAAAGGTGAAAATCACGCAAAAGCGAAAGGCTATAGTCCATGGTGTCGGAGGGCATACTATAGTATGTCGTTTTTCACGATTTCGGAGGATTTGAAAAAAAGGTGAAAATCACGCAAAAGCGAAAGGCTATAGTCCATGGTGTCGGAGGGCATACTATAGTATGTCGTTTTTCACGATTTCGGAGGATTTAAAAAAAAAGGTGAAAATCACGCAAAAGCGAAAGGCTATAGTCCATGGTGTCGGAGGGCATACTATAGTATGTCGTTTTTCACGATTTCGGAGGATTTGAAAAAAAGGTGAAAATCACGCAAAAGCGAAAGGCTATAGTCCATGGTGTCGGAGGGCATACTATAGTATGTCGTTTTTAACGATTTCGGAGGATTTAAAAAAAAAGGTGAAAATCACGCAAAAGCAAAAGGCTATAGTCCATGGTGTCGGAGGGCATACTATAGTATGTCGTTTTTCACGATTTCGGAGGATTAAAAAAAAAGGTGAAAATCACGCAAAAGCGAAAGGCTATAGTCCATGGTGTCGGAGGGCATACTATAGTATGTCGTTTTTCACGATTTCGGAGGATTTGAAAAAAAGGTGAAAATCACGCAAAAGCGAAAGGCTATAGTCCATGGTGTCGGAGGGCATACTATAGTATGTCGTTTTTCACGATTTCGGAGGATTTGAAAAAAAGGTGAAAATCACGCAAAAGCGAAAGGCTATAGTCCATGGTGTCGGAGGGCATACTATAGTATGTCGTTTTTCACGATTTCGGAGGATTTAAAAAAAAAGGTGAAAATCACGCAAAAGCGAAAGGCTATAGTCCATGGTGTCGGAGGGCATACTATAGTATGTCGTTTTTCACGATTTCGGAGGATTTGAAAAAAAGGTGAAAATCACGCAAAAGCGAAAGGCTATAGTCCATGGTGTCGGAGGGCATACTATAGTATGTCGTTTTTCACGATTTCGGAGGATTTGAAAAAAAGGTGAAAATCACACAAAAGCGAAAGGCTATAGTCCATGGTGTCGGAGGGCATACTATAGTATGTCGTTTTTCACGATTTCGGAGGATTAAAAAAAAAGGTGAAAATCACGCAAAAGGGAAAGGCTATAGTCCATGGTGTCGGAGGGCATACTATAGTATGTCGTTTTTCACGATTTCGGAGGATTTGAAAAAAAGGTGAAAATCACGCAAAAGCGAAAGGCTATAGTCCATGGTGTCGGAAAGCATACTATAGTATGTCGTTTTTAACGATTTCGGAGGATTTAAAAAAAAAGGTGAAAATCACGCAAAAGCAAAAGGCTATAGTCCATGGTGTCAGGGGGCATACTATATAGTATGTCGTTTTTCACGATTTCGGAGGATTAAAAAAAAAGGTGAAAATCACGCAAAAGCGAAAGGCTATAGTCCATGGTGTCGGAGGGCATACTATAGTATGTCGTTTTTCACGATTTCGGAGGATTTGAAAAAAAGGTGAAAATCACACAAAAGCGAAAGGCTATAGTCCATGGTGTCAGGGGGCATACTATATAGTATGTCGTTTTTCACGATTTCGGAGGATTAAAAAAAAAGGTGAAAATCACGCAAAAGCGAAAGGCTATAGTCCATGGTGTCGGAGGGCATACTATAGTATGTCGTTTTTCACGATTTCGGAGGATTTGAAAAAAAGGTGAAAATCACGCAAAAGCGAAAGGCTATAGTCCATGGTGTCGGAGGGCATACTATAGTATGTCGTTTTTAACGATTTCGGAGGATTTTAAAAAAAAGGTGAAAATCACGCAAAAGCGAAAGGCTATAGTCCATGGTCTCGGACCGCATACTAGTATGTCGTTTTTCACGATTTCGGAGGATTTTTAAAAAAAAGGTGAAAATCACGCAAAAGCGAAAGGCTATAGTCCATGGTGTCGGAGGGCATACTATAGTATGTCGTTTTTCACGATTTCGGAGGATTAAAAAAAAAGGTGAAAATCACGCAAAAGCGAAAGGCTATAGTCCATGGTGTCGGAGGGCATACTATAGTATGTCGTTTTTCACGATTTCGGAGGATTTGAAAAAAAGGTGAAAATCACGCAAAAGCGAAAGGCTATAGTCCATGGTGTCGGAGGGCATACTATAGTATGTCGTTTTTCACGATTTCGGAGGATTTAAAAAAAAAGGTGAAAATCACGCAAAAGCGAAAGGCTATAGTCCATGGTGTCGGAGGGCATACTATAGTATGTCGTTTTTCACGATTTCGGAGGATTTGAAAAAAAGGTGAAAATCACGCAAAAGCGAAAGGCTATAGTCCATGGTGTCGGAGGGCATACTATAGTATGTCGTTTTTAACGATTTCGGAGGATTTAAAAAAAAAGGTGAAAATCACGCAAAAGCAAAAGGCTATAGTCCATGGTGTCGGAGGGCATACTATAGTATGTCGTTTTTCACGATTTCGGAGGATTAAAAAAAAAGGTGAAAATCACGCAAAAGCGAAAGGCTATAGTCCATGGTGTCGGAGGGCATACTATAGTATGTCGTTTTTCACGATTTCGGAGGATTTGAAAAAAAGGTGAAAATCACGCAAAAGCGAAAGGCTATAGTCCATGGTGTGGGAGGGCATACTATAGTATGTCGTTTTTCACGATTTCGGAGGATTTAAAAAAAAAAGGTGAAAATCACGCAAAAGCGAAAGGCTATAGTCCATGTTGTCGGAGGGCATACTATAGTATGTCGTTTTTCACGATTTCGGAGGATTTGAAAAAAAGGTGAAAATCACGCAAAAGCGAAAGGCTATAGTCCATGGTGTCGGAGGGCATACTATAGTATGTCGTTTTTCACGATTTCGGAGGATTAAAAAAAAAGGTGAAAATCACGCGAAAGCGAAAGGCTATAGTCCATGGTGTCGGAGGGCATACTATAGTATGTCGTTTTTCCACGATTTCGGAGGATTAAAAAAAAAGGTGAAAATCACGCAAAAGCGAAAGGCTATAGTCCATGGTGTCGGAGGGCATACTATAGTATGTCGTTTTTCACGATTTCGGAGGATTTGAAAAAAAGGTGAAAATCACGCAAAAGCGAAAGGCTATATAGTCCATGGTGTCGGAGGGCATACTATAGTATGTCGTTTTTCACGATTTCGGAGGATTTAAAAAAAAAGGTGAAAATCACGCAAAAGCGAAAGGCTATAGTCCATGGTCTCGGACCGCATACTAGTATGTCGTTTTTCACGATTTCGGAGGATTTAAAAAAAAAAGGTGAAAATCACGCAAAAGCGAAAGGCGTGTCGGAGGGCATACTATAGTATGTCGTTTTTCACGATTTCGGAGGATTAAAAAAAAAGGTGAAAATCACGCAAAAGCGAAAGGCTATAGTCCATGGTGTCGGAGGGCATACTATAGTATGTCGTTTTTCACGATTTCGGAGGATTTGAAAAAAAGGTGAAAATCACGCAAAAGCGAAAGGCTATAGTCCATGGTGTCGGAGGGCATACTATAGTATGTCGTTTTTCACGATTTCGGAGGATTAAAAAAAAAGGTGAAAATCACGCAAAAGCGAAAGGCTATAGTCCATGGTGTCGGAGGGCATACTATAGTATGTCGTTTTTCACGATTTCGGAGGATTTGAAAAAAAGGTGAAAATCACGCAAAAGCGAAAGGCTATAGTCCATGGTGTCGGAGGGCATACTATAGTATGTCGTTTTTCACGATTTCGGAGGATTAAAAAAAAAGGTGAAAATCACGCAAAAGCGAAAGGCTATAGTCCATGGTGTCGGAGGGCATACTATAGTATGTCGTTTTTCACGATTTCGGAGGATTTGAAAAAAAGGTGAAAATCACGCAAAAGCGAAAGGCTATAGTCCATGGTGTCGGAGGGCATACTATAGTATGTCGTTTTTCACGATTTCGGAGGATTTAAAAAAAAAAGGTGAAAATCACGCAAAAGCGAAAGGCTATAGTCCATGGTCTCGGAGGGCATACTATAGTATGTCGTTTTTCACGATTTCGGAGGATTTAAAAAAAAAAGGTGAAAATCACGCAAAAGCGAAAGGCTATAGTCCATGGTGTCGGAGGGCATACTATAGTATGTCGTTTTTCACAATTTCGGAGGATTTGAAAAAAAGGTGAAAATCACGCAAAAGCGAAAGGCTATAGTCCATGGTGTCGGAGGGCATACTATAGTATGTCGTTTTTCACGATTTCGGAGGATTTAAAAAAAAAGGTGAAAATCACGCAAAAGCGAAAGGCTATAGTCCATGGTGTCGGAGGGCATACTATAGTATGTCGTTTTTCACGATTTCGGAGGATTTGAAAAAAAGGTGAAAATCACGCAAAAGCGAAAGGCTATAGTCCATGGTGTCGGAGGGCATACTATAGTATGTCGTTTTTCACGATTTCGGAGGATTTGAAAAAAAGGTGAAAATCACGCAAAAGCGAAAGGCTATAGTCCATGGTGTCGGAGGGCATACTATAGTATGTCGTTTTTCACGATTTCGGAGGATTTGAAAAAAAGGTGAAAATCACGCAAAAGCGAAAGGCTATAGTCCATGGTGTCGGAGGGCATACTATAGTATGTGGTTTTTCACGATTTTGGAGGATTTAAAAAAAAAGGTGAAAATCACGCAAAAGCGAAAGGCTATAGTCCATGGTGTCGGAGGGCATACTATAGTATGTCGTTTTTCACGATTTTGGAGGATTTAAAAAAAAAGGTGAAAATCACGCAAAAGCGAAAGGCTATAGTCCATGGTGTCGGAGGGCATACTATAGTATGTCGTTTTTCACGATTTCGGAGGATTTAAAAAAAAAAGGTGAAAATCACGCAAAAGCGAAAGGCGTGTCGGAGGGCATACTATAGTATGTCGTTTTTCACGATTTCGGAGGATTAAAAAAAAAGGTGAAAATCACGCAAAAGCGAAAGGCTATAGTCCATGGTGTCGGAGGGCATACTATAGTATGTCGTTTTTCACGATTTCGGAGGATTTTAAAAAAAAAGGTGAAAATCACGCAAAAGCGAAAGGCTATAGTCCATGGTCTCGGACCGCATACTAGTATGTCGTTTTTCACGATTTCGGAGGATTTTAAAAAAAAAGGTGAAAATCACGCAAAAGCGAAAGGCGTGTCGGAGGGCATACTATAGTATGTCGTTTTTCACGATTTCGGAGGATTAAAAAAAAAGGTGAAAATCACGCAAAAGCGAAAGGCTATAGTCCATGGTGTCGGAGGGCATACTATAGTATGTCGTTTTTCACGATTTCGGAGGATTTGAAAAAAAGGTGAAAATCACGCAAAAGCGAAAGGCTATAGTCCATGGTGTCGGAGGGCATACTATAGTATGTCGTTTTTCACGATTTCGGAGGATTTAAAAAAAAAGGTGAAAATCACGCAAAAGCGAAAGGCTATAGTCCATGGTGTCGGAGGGCATACTATAGTATGTCGTTTTTCACGATTTCGGAGGATTTGAAAAAAAGGTGAAAATCACGCAAAAGCGAAAGGCTATAGTCCATGGTGTCGGAGGGCATACTATAGTATGTCGTTTTTCACAATTTCGGAGGATTTGAAAAAAAGGTGAAAATCACGCAAAAGCGAAAGGCTATAGTCCATGGTGTCGGAGGGCATACTATAGTATGTCGTTTTTCACGATTTCGGAGGATTTAAAAAAAAAGGTGAAAATCACGCAAAAGCGAAAGGCTATAGTCCATGGTGTCGGAGGGCATACTATAGTATGTCGTTTTTCACGATTTCGGAGGATTTGAAAAAAAGGTGAAAATCACGCAAAAGCGAAAGGCTATAGTCCATGGTGTCGGAGGGCATACTATAGTATGTCGTTTTTCACGATTTCGGAGGATTTGAAAAAAAGGTGAAAATCACGCAAAAGCGAAAGGCTATAGTCCATGGTGTCGGAGGGCATACTATAGTATGTCGTTTTTCACGATTTCGGAGGATTTGAAAAAAAGGTGAAAATCACGCAAAAGCGAAAGGCTATAGTCCATGGTGTCGGAGGGCATACTATAGTATGTGGTTTTTCACGATTTTGGAGGATTTAAAAAAAAAGGTGAAAATCACGCAAAAGCGAAAGGCTATAGTCCATGGTGTCGGAGGGCATACTATAGTATGTCGTTTTTCACGATTTTGGAGGATTTAAAAAAAAAGGTGAAAATCACGCAAAAGCGAAAGGCTATAGTCCATGGTGTCGGAGGGCATACTATAGTATGTCGTTTTTCACGATTTCGGAGGATTTAAAAAAAAAAGGTGAAAATCACGCAAAAGCGAAAGGCGTGTCGGAGGGCATACTATAGTATGTCGTTTTTCACGATTTCGGAGGATTAAAAAAAAAGGTGAAAATCACGCAAAAGCGAAAGGCTATAGTCCATGGTGTCGGAGGGCATACTATAGTATGTCGTTTTTCACGATTTCGGAGGATTTGAAAAAAAGGTGAAAATCACGCAAAAGCGAAAGGCTATAGTCCATGGTGTCGGAGGGCATACTATAGTATGTCGTTTTTCACGATTTCGGAGGATTTAAAAAAAAAGGTGAAAATCACGCAAAAGCGAAAGGCTATAGTCCATGGTGTCGGAGGGCATACTATAGTATGTCGTTTTTCACGATTTCGGAGGATTTGAAAAAAAGGTGAAAATCACGCAAAAGCGAAAGGCTATAGTCCATGGTGTCGGAGGGCATACTATAGTATGTCGTTTTTCACGATTTCGGAGGATTTAAAAAAAAAGGTGAAAATCACGCAAAAGCGAAAGGCTATAGTCCATGGTCTCGGACCGCATACTAGTATGTCGTTTTTCACGATTTTGGAGGATTTAAAAAAAAAAGGTGAAAATCACGCAAAAGCGAAAGGCTATAGTCCATGGTGTCGGAGGGCATACTATAGTATGTCGTTTTTCACGATTTCGGAGGATTTGAAAAAAAGGTGAAAATCACGCAAAAGCGAAAGGCTATAGTCCATGGTGTCGGAGGGCATACTATAGTATGTCGTTTTTCACGATTTCGGAGGATTAAATAAAAAGGTGAAAATCACGCAAAAGCGAAAGGCTATAGTCCATGGTGTCGGAGGGCATACTATAGTATGTCGTTTTTCACGATTTCGGAGGATTTAAAAAAAAAGGTGAAAATCACGCAAAAGCGAAAGGCTATAGTCCATGGTCTCGGACCGCATACTAGTATGTCGTTTTTCACGATTTTGGAGGATTTAAAAAAAAAAGGTGAAAATCACGCAAAAGCGAAAGGCTATAGTCCATGGTGTCGGAGGGCATACTATAGTATGTCGTTTTTCACGATTTTGGAGGATTTAAAAAAAAAGGTGAAAATCACGCAAAAGCGAAAGGCTATAGTCCATGGTGTCGGAGGGCATACTATAGTATGTCGTTTTTCACGATTTCGGAGGATTTAAAAAAAAAAGGTGAAAATCACGCAAAAGCGAAAGGCGTGTCGGAGGGCATACTATAGTATGTCGTTTTTCACGATTTCGGAGGATTAAAAAAAAAGGTGAAAATCACGCAAAAGCGAAAGGCTATAGTCCATGGTGTCGGAGGGCATACTATAGTATGTCGTTTTTCACGATTTCGGAGGATTTGAAAAAAAGGTGAAAATCACGCAAAAGCGAAAGGCTATAGTCCATGGTGTCGGAGGGCATACTATAGTATGTCGTTTTTCACGATTTCGGAGGATTTAAAAAAAAAGGTGAAAATCACGCAAAAGCGAAAGGCTATAGTCCATGGTGTCGGAGGGCATACTATAGTATGTCGTTTTTCACGATTTCGGAGGATTTGAAAAAAAGGTGAAAATCACGCAAAAGCGAAAGGCTATAGTCCATGGTGTCGGAGGGCATACTATAGTATGTCGTTTTTCACGATTTCGGAGGATTTAAAAAAAAAGGTGAAAATCACGCAAAAGCGAAAGGCTATAGTCCATGGTCTCGGACCGCATACTAGTATGTCGTTTTTCACGATTTTGGAGGATTTAAAAAAAAAAGGTGAAAATCACGCAAAAGCGAAAGGCTATAGTCCATGGTGTCGGAGGGCATACTATAGTATGTCGTTTTTCACGATTTCGGAGGATTTGAAAAAAAGGTGAAAATCACGCAAAAGCGAAAGGCTATAGTCCATGGTGTCGGAGGGCATACTATAGTATGTCGTTTTTCACGATTTCGGAGGATTAAATAAAAAGGTGAAAATCACGCAAAAGCGAAAGGCTATAGTCCATGGTGTCGGAGGGCATACTATAGTATGTCGTTTTTCACGATTTCGGAGGATTTAAAAAAAAAGGTGAAAATCACGCAAAAGCGAAAGGCTATAGTCCATGGTCTCGGACCGCATACTAGTATGTCGTTTTTCACGATTTTGGAGGATTTAAAAAAAAAAGGTGAAAATCACGCAAAAGCGAAAGGCTATAGTCCATGGTGTCGGAGGGCATACTATAGTATGTCGTTTTTCACGATTTCGGAGGATTTAAAAAAAAAAGTGAAAATCACGCAAAAGCGAAAGGCTATAGTCCATGGTGTCGGAGGGCATACTATAGTATGTCGTTTTTCACGATTTCGGAGGATTAAAAAAAAAGGTGAAAATCACGCAAAAGCGAAAGGCTATAGTCCATGGTGTCGGAGGGCATACTATAGTATGTCGTTTTTCACGATTTCGGAGGATTTAAAAAAAAAGGTGAAAATCACGCAAAAGCGAAAGGCTATAGTCCATGGTCTCGGACCGCATACTAGTATGTCGTTTTTCACGATTTTGGAGGATTTAAAAAAAAAAAGGTGAAAATCACGCAAAAGCGAAAGGCTATAGTCCATGGTGTCGGAGGGCATACTATAGTATGTCGTTTTTCACGATTTCGGAGGATTTGAAAAAAATGTGAAAATCACGCAAAAGCGAAAGGCTATAGTCCATGGTGTCGGAGAGCATACTATAGTATGTCGTTTTTAACGATTTCGGAGGATTAAAAAAAAAGGTGAAAATCACGCAAAAGCGAAAGGCTATAGTCCATGGTGTCGGAGGGCATACTATAGTATGTCGTTTTTCACGATTTCGGAGGATTTGAAAAAAAGGTGAAAATCACGCAAAAGCGAAAGGCTATAGTCCATGGTGTCGGAGGGCATACTATAGTATGTCGTTTTTCACGATTTCGGAGGATTTAAAAAAAAAGGTGAAAATCACGCAAAAGCGAAAGGCTATAGTCCATGGTGTCGGAGGGCATACTATAGTATGTCGTTTTTAACGATTTCGGAGGATTAAAAAAAAAGGTGAAAATCACGCAAAAGCGAAAGGCTATAGTCCATGGTGTCGGAGGGCATACTATAGTATGTCGTTTTTCACGATTTCGGAGGATTTGAAAAAAAGGTGAAAATCACGCAAAAGCGAAAGGCTATAGTCCATGGTGTCGGAGGGCATACTATAGTATGTCGTTTTTCACGATTTCGGAGGATTTGAAAAAAAGGTGAAAATCACGCAAAAGCGAAAGGCTATAGTCCATGGTGTCGGAGGGCATACTATAGTATGTCGTTTTTCACGATTTCGGAGGATTTGAAAAAAAGGTGAAAATCACGCAAAAGCGAAAGGCTATAGTCCATGGTGTCGGAGGGCATACTATAGTATGTCGTTTTTCACGATTTCGGAGGATTTGAAAAAAAGGTGAAAATCACGCAAAAGCGAAAGGCTATAGTCCATGGTGTCGGAGGGCATACTATAGTATGTCGTTTTTCACGATTTCGGAGGATTAAAAAAAAAGGTGAAAATCACGCAAAAGCGAAAGGCTATAGTCCATGGTCTCGGACCGCATACTAGTATGTCGTTTTTCACGATTTCGGAGGATTTAAAAAAAAAAGGTGAAAATCACGCAAAAGCGAAAGGCGTGTCGGAGGGCATACTATAGTATGTCGTTTTTCACGATTTCGGAGGATTAAAAAAAAGGTGAAAATCACGCAAAAGCGAAAGGCTATAGTCCATGGTGTCGGAGGGCATACTATAGTATGTCGTTTTTCACGATTTCGGAGGATTTGAAAAAAAGGTGAAAATCACGCAAAAGCGAAAGGCTATAGTCCATGGTGTCGGAGGGCATACTATAGTATGTCGTTTTTCACAATTTCGGAGGATTTGAAAAAAAGGTGAAAATCACGCAAAAGCGAAAGGCTATAGTCCATGGTGTCGGAGGGCATACTATAGTATGTCGTTTTTCACGATTTCGGAGGATTTAAAAAAAAAGGTGAAAATCACGCAAAAGCGAAAGGCTATAGTCCATGGTGTCGGAGGGCATACTATAGTATGTCGTTTTTCACGATTTCGGAGGATTTGAAAAAAAGGTGAAAATCACGCAAAAGCGAAAGGCTATAGTCCATGGTGTCGGAGGGCATACTATAGTATGTCGTTTTTCACGATTTCGGAGGATTTGAAAAAAAGGTGAAAATCACGCAAAAGCGAAAGGCTATAGTCCATGGTGTCGGAGGGCATACTATAGTATGTCGTTTTTCACGATTTCGGAGGATTTAAAAAAAAAGGTGAAAATCACGCAAAAGCGAAAGGCTATAGTCCATGGTCTCGGACCGCATACTAGTATGTCGTTTTTCACGATTTTGGAGGATTTAAAAAAAAAAGGTGAAAATCACGCAAAAGCGAAAGGCTATAGTCCATGGTGTCGGAGGGCATACTATAGTATGTCGTTTTTCACGATTTCGGAGGATTTAAAAAAAAAAGGTGAAAATCACGCAAAAGCGAAAGGCTATAGTCCATGGTGTCGGAGGGCATACTATAGTATGTCGTTTTTCACGATTTCGGAGGATTAAAAAAAAAGGTGAAAATCACGCAAAAGCGAAAGGCTATAGTCCATGGTGTCGGAGGGCATACTATAGTATGTCGTTTTTCACGATTTCGGAGGATTTAAAAAAAAAAGGTGAAAATCACGCAAAAGCGAAAGGCTATAGTCCATGGTCTCGGACCGCATACTAGTATGTCGTTTTTCACGATTTTGGAGGATTTAAAAAAAAAAAGGTGAAAATCACGCAAAAGCGAAAGGCTATAGTCCATGGTGTCGGAGGGCATACTATAGTATGTCGTTTTTCACGATTTCGGAGGATTTGAAAAAAATGTGAAAATCACGCAAAAGCGAAAGGCTATAGTCCATGGTGTCGGAGAGCATACTATAGTATGTCGTTTTTAACGATTTCGGAGGATTAAAAAAAAAGGTGAAAATCACGCAAAAGCGAAAGGCTATAGTCCATGGTGTCGGAGGGCATACTATAGTATGTCGTTTTTCACGATTTCGGAGGATTTGAAAAAAATGTGAAAATCACGGAAAAGCGAAAGGCTATAGTCCATGGTGTCGGAGAGCATACTATAGTATGTCGTTTTTAACGATTTCGGAGGATTAAAAAAAAAGGTGAAAATCACGCAAAAGCGAAAGGCTATAGTCCATGGTGTCGGAGGGCATACTATAGTATGTCGTTTTTCACGATTTCGGAGGATTTGAAAAAAAGGTGAAAATCACGCAAAAGCGAAAGGCTATAGTCCATGGTGTCGGAGGGCATACTATAGTATGTCGTTTTTCACGATTTCGGAGGATTTAAAAAAAAAGGTGAAAATCACGCAAAAGCGAAAGGCTATAGTCCATGGTCTCGGACCGCATACTAGTATGTCGTTTTTCACGATTTTGGAGGATTTAAAAAAAAAAGGTGAAAATCACGCAAAAGCGAAAGGCTATAGTCCATGGTGTCGGAGAGCATACTATAGTATGTCGTTTTTAACGATTTCGGAGGATTTAAAAAAAAAGGTGAAAATCACGCGAAAGCAAAAGGCTATAGTCCATGGTGTCGGAGGGCATACTATAGTATGTCGTTTTTCACGATTTCGGAGGATTAAAAAAAGAAGGTGAAAATCACGCAAAAGCGAAAGGCTATAGTCCATGGTGTCGGAGGGCATACTATAGTATGTCGTTTTTCACGATTTCGGAGGATTTGAAAAAAAGGTGAAAATCACGCAAAAGCGAAAGGCTATAGTCCATGGTGTCGGAGGGCATACTATAGTATGTCGTTTTTCACGATTTCGGAGGATTTAAAAAAAAAGGTGAAAATCACGCAAAAGCGAAAGGCTATAGTCCATGGTGTCGGAGGGCATACTATAGTATGTCGTTTTTCACGATTTCGGAGGATTTTAAAAAAAAAGGTGAAAATCACGCAAAAGCGAAAGGCGTGTCGGAGGGCATACTATAGTATGTCGTTTTTCACGATTTCGGAGGATTAAAAAAAAAGGTGAAAATCACGCAAAAGCGAAAGGCTATAGTCCATGGTGTCGGAGAGCATACTATAGTATGTCGTTTTTAACGATTTCGGAGGATTTAAAAAAAAGGTGAAAATCACGCGAAAGCAAAAGGCTATAGTCCATGGTGTCGGAGGGCATACTATAGTATGTCGTTTTTCACGATTTCGGAGGATTAAAAAAAGAAGGTGAAAATCACGCAAAAGCGAAAGGCTATAGTCCATGGTGTCGGAGGGCATACTATAGTATGTCGTTTTTCACGATTTCGGAGGATTTGAAAAAAAGGTGAAAATCACGCAAAAGCGAAAGGCTATAGTCCATGGTGTCGGAGGGCATACTATAGTATGTCGTTTTTCACGATTTCGGAGGATTTAAAAAAAAAGGTGAAAATCACGCAAAAGCGAAAGGCTATAGTCCATGGTGTCGGAGGGCATACTATAGTATGTCGTTTTTCACGATTTCGGAGGATTTAAAAAAAAAAGGTGAAAATCACGCAAAAGCGAAAGGCTATAGTCCATGGTGTCGGAGGGCATACTATAGTATGTGGTTTTTCACGATTTCGGAGGATTTAAAAAAAAAGGTGAAAATCACGCAAAAGCGAAAGGCTATAGTCCATACTATAGTATGTCGTTTTTCACGATTTCGGAGGATTTGAAAAAAATGTGAAAATCACGCAAAAGCGAAAGGCTATAGTCCATGGTGTCGGAGAGCATACTATAGTATGTCGTTTTTAACGATTTCGGAGGATTTAAAAAAAAGGTGAAAATCACGCGAAAGCAAAAGGCTATAGTCCATGGTGTCGGAGGGCATACTATAGTATGTCGTTTTTCACGATTTCGGAGGATTAAAAAAAGAAGGTGAAAATCACGCAAAAGCGAAAGGCTATAGTCCATGGTGTCGGAGGGCATACTATAGTATGTCGTTTTTCACGATTTCGGAGGATTTGAAAAAAAGGTGAAAATCACGCAAAAGCGAAAGGCTATAGTCCATGGTGTCGGAGGGCATACTATAGTATGTCGTTTTTCACGATTTCGGAGGATTTAAAAAAAAAGGTGAAAATCACGCAAAAGCGAAAGGCTATAGTCCATGGTGTCGGAGGGCATACTATAGTATGTCGTTTTTCACGATTTCGGAGGATTTAAAAAAAAAAAGGTGAAAATCACGCAAAAGCGAAAGGCGTGTCGGAGGGCATACTATAGTATGTCGTTTTTCACGATTTCGGAGGATTAAAAAAAAAGGTGAAAATCACGCAAAAGCGAAAGGCTATAGTCCATGGTGTCGGAGGGCATACTATAGTATGTCGTTTTTCACGATTTCGGAGGATTTGAAAAAAAGGTGAAAATCACGCAAAAGCGAAAGGCTATAGTCCATGGTGTCGGAGGGCATACTATAGTATGTCGTTTTTCACGATTTCGGAGGATTTAAAAAAAAAGGTGAAAATCACGCAAAAGCGAAAGGCTATAGTCCATGGTGTCGGAGGGCATACTATAGTATGTCGTTTTTCACGATTTCGGAGGATTTAAAAAAAAAAGGTGAAAATCACGCAAAAGCGAAAGGCTATAGTCCATGGTGTCGGAGGGCATACTATAGTATGTCGTTTTTCACGATTTCGGAGGATTTGAAAAAAAGGTGAAAATCACGCAAAAGCGAAAGGCTATAGTCCATGGTGTCGGAGGGCATACTATAGTATGTCGTTTTTCACGATTTCGGAGGATTTAAAAAAAAAGGTGAAAATCACGCAAAAGCGAAAGGCTATAGTCCATGGTGTCGGAGGGCATACTATAGTATGTCGTTTTTCACGATTTCGGAGGATTTAAAAAAAAAAGGTGAAAATCACGCAAAAGCGAAAGGCGTGTCGGAGGGCATACTATAGTATGTCGTTTTTCACGATTTCGGAGGATTAAAAAAAAAGGTGAAAATCACGCAAAAGCGAAAGGCTATAGTCCATGGTGTCGGAGGGCATACTATAGTATGTCGTTTTTCACGATTTCGGAGGATTTGAAAAAAAGGTGAAAATCACGCAAAAGCGAAAGGCTATAGTCCATGGTGTCGGAGGGCATACTATAGTATGTCGTTTTTCACGATTTCAGAGGATTTAAAAAAAAAAGGTGAAAATCACGCAAAAGCGAAAGGCTATAGTCCATGGTGTCGGAGAGCATACTATAGTATGTCGTTTTTAACGATTTCGGAGGATTAAAAAAAAAGGTGAAAATCACGCAAAAGCAAAAGGCTATAGTCCATGGTGTCGGAGGGCATACTATAGTATGTCGTTTTTCACGATTTCGGAGGATTAAAAAAAAAGGTGAAAATCACGCAAAAGCGAAAGGCTATAGTCCATGGTGTCGGAGGGCATACTATAGTATGTCGTTTTTCACGATTTCGGAGGATTTGAAAAAAAGGTGAAAATCACGCAAAAGCGAAAGGCTATAGTCCATGGTGTCGGAGGGCATACTATAGTATGTCGTTTTTCACGATTTCGGAGGATTTTAAAAAAAAAAGGTGAAAATCACGCAAAAGCGAAAGGCTATAGTCCATGGTCTCGGACCGCATACTAGTATGTCGTTTTTCACGATTTCGGAGGATTTAAAAAAAAAGGTGAAAATCACGCAAAAGCGAAAGGCTATAGTCCATGGTGTCGGAGGGCATACTATAGTATGTCGTTTTTCACGATTTCGGAGGATTTGAAAAAAAGGTGAAAATCACGCAAAAGCGAAAGGCTATAGTCCATGGTGTCGGAGGGCATACTATAGTATGTCGTTTTTCACGATTTCGGAGGATTTAAAAAAAAAGGTGAAAATCACGCAAAAGCGAAAGGCTATAGTCCATGGTGTCGGAGGGCATACTATAGTATGTCGTTTTTCACGATTTCGGAGGATTTAAAAAAAAAAAGGTGAAAATCACGCAAAAGCGAAAGGCGTGTCGGAGGGCATACTATAGTATGTCGTTTTTCACGATTTCGGAGGATTAAAAAAAAAGGTGAAAATCACGCAAAAGCGAAAGGCTATAGTCCATGGTGTCGGAGGGCATACTATAGTATGTCGTTTTTCACGATTTCGGAGGATTTGAAAAAAAGGTGAAAATCACGCAAAAGCGAAAGGCTATAGTCCATGGTGTCGGAGGGCATACTATAGTATGTCGTTTTTCACGATTTCGGAGGATTTAAAAAAAAAGGTGAAAATCACGCAAAAGCGAAAGGCTATAGTCCATGGTGTCGGAGGGCATACTATAGTATGTCGTTTTTCACGATTTCGGAGGATTTAAAAAAAAAAGGTGAAAATCACGCAAAAGCGAAAGGCTATAGTCCATGGTGTCGGAGGGCATACTATAGTATGTCGTTTTTCACGATTTCGGAGGATTTGAAAAAAAGGTGAAAATCACGCAAAAGCGAAAGGCTATAGTCCATGGTGTCGGAGGGCATACTATAGTATGTCGTTTTTCACGATTTCGGAGGATTTAAAAAAAAAGGTGAAAATCACGCAAAAGCGAAAGGCTATAGTCCATGGTGTCGGAGGGCATACTATAGTATGTCGTTTTTCACGATTTCGGAGGATTTAAAAAAAAAAGGTGAAAATCACGCAAAAGCGAAAGGCGTGTCGGAGGGCATACTATAGTATGTCGTTTTTCACGATTTCGGAGGATTAAAAAAAAAGGTGAAAATCACGCAAAAGCGAAAGGCTATAGTCCATGGTGTCGGAGGGCATACTATAGTATGTCGTTTTTCACGATTTCGGAGGATTTGAAAAAAAGGTGAAAATCACGCAAAAGCGAAAGGCTATAGTCCATGGTGTCGGAGGGCATACTATAGTATGTGGTTTTTCACGATTTCGGAGGATTTAAAAAAAAAGGTGAAAATCACGCAAAAGCGAAAGGCTATAGTCCATGGTGTCGGAGGGCATACTATAGTATGTCGTTTTTCACGATTTCAGAGGATTTAAAAAAAAAAGGTGAAAATCACGCAAAAGCGAAAGGCTATAGTCCATGGTGTCGGAGAGCATACTATAGTATGTCGTTTTTAACGATTTCGGAGGATTAAAAAAAAAGGTGAAAATCACGCAAAAGCAAAAGGCTATAGTCCATGGTGTCGGAGGGCATACTATAGTATGTCGTTTTTCACGATTTCGGAGGATTAAAAAAAAAGGTGAAAATCACGCAAAAGCGAAAGGCTATAGTCCATGGTGTCGGAGGGCATACTATAGTATGTCGTTTTTCACGATTTCGGAGGATTTGAAAAAAAGGTGAAAATCACGCAAAAGCGAAAGGCTATAGTCCATGGTGTCGGAGGGCATACTATAGTATGTCGTTTTTCACGATTTCGGAGGATTTTAAAAAAAAAAGGTGAAAATCACGCAAAAGCGAAAGGCTATAGTCCATGGTCTCGGACCGCATACTAGTATGTCGTTTTTCACGATTTCGGAGGATTTAAAAAAAAAGGTGAAAATCACGCAAAAGCGAAAGGCTATAGTCCATGGTGTCGGAGGGCATACTATAGTATGTCGTTTTTCACGATTTCGGAGGATTTGAAAAAAAGGTGAAAATCACGCAAAAGCGAAAGGCTATAGTCCATGGTGTCGGAGGGCATACTATAGTATGTCGTTTTTCACGATTTCGGAGGATTTAAAAAAAAAGGTGAAAATCACGCAAAAGCGAAAGGCTATAGTCCATGGTGTCGGAGGGCATACTATAGTATGTCGTTTTTCACGATTTCGGAGGATTTGAAAAAAAGGTGAAAATCACGCAAAAGCGAAAGGCTATAGTCCATGGTGTCGGAGGGCATACTATAGTATGTGGTTTTTCACGATTTCGGAGGATTTAAAAAAAAAGGTGAAAATCACGCAAAAGCGAAAGGCTATAGTCCATACTATAGTATGTCGTTTTTCACGATTTCGGAGGATTTGAAAAAAATGTGAAAATCACGCAAAAGCGAAAGGCTATAGTCCATGGTGTCGGAGAGCATACTATAGTATGTCGTTTTTAACGATTTCGGAGGATTTAAAAAAAAGGTGAAAATCACGCGAAAGCAAAAGGCTATAGTCCATGGTGTCGGAGGGCATACTATAGTATGTCGTTTTTCACGATTTCGGAGGATTAAAAAAAGAAGGTGAAAATCACGCAAAAGCGAAAGGCTATAGTCCATGGTGTCGGAGGGCATACTATAGTATGTCGTTTTTCACGATTTCGGAGGATTTGAAAAAAAGGTGAAAATCACGCAAAAGCGAAAGGCTATAGTCCATGGTGTCGGAGGGCATACTATAGTATGTCGTTTTTCACGATTTCGGAGGATTTAAAAAAAAAGGTGAAAATCACGCAAAAGCGAAAGGCTATAGTCCATGGTGTCGGAGGGCATACTATAGTATGTCGTTTTTCACGATTTCGGAGGATTTAAAAAAAAAAGGTGAAAATCACGCAAAAGCGAAAGGCGTGTCGGAGGTGTCATAGAAATTTAGACTGCAAACATATAATAATACCCCTTTATTGCACTCTGATGTTATCTTATCTGTGACACCCCTGTGGTGCTGGTTGGTTACTTTGTTACTGTCCCAAAATTCCTTTGGGCTATGTTGGGGGATGTCTCTTGTGGGAGTGGAGACTATAAAGGCTGTGGCCTTATGTTTACTCAGAGAGTCAGACTGGGTCTTCCGTTGCATTGAATTGGTCATGTAAGTTCCTGACTCCTTACTCGAGTAAAATCCTAATACTTCCAAACTATGAATCCTTGTGTTGCCTCATTATTATGTCTTCCTGAGCATGTGCCCCACAGATTGCCATAACATTTTGGAGGTTTCCTACCGAGATGGTGTGCTGTATGCTGGACTTGGCGCGGTCGTCGGCTTGGTGAGTAAGTTCATTCTTTCGGGCTGGGCCGACGACGTGCGCAAGTGAGTATATGGGTGTCTGTTTGGATGTTCAGAAAATGAGGTATTGCTTTTATTCGGGGTTTTAAGGTATTAGTGATGAAATTTGGTTGTGATCACGATAGGCATTTTTTGATGGCCTATTTAAAAGAGGGAAACGAAAGTTTTGCCTTTCATGTGCATGCCATGAGAGACGGAGGAACAGTGTTTGGTTGGTTGAATGACTCAAGATGGTTAGACAAGGAGGTCTGACAAATGGTACCAGTGTACGTTGGGAAAAAAGAATAGTCTATTCAATAAATCACTCATTACGTTGCCTGCTGTCTAAAGAGGGGGAGAGATCCTGCCTTAGGGTATCCTTGTTGTTTTATGAAGCAACAAAAAATTGGCTAGCCAGAGTGTGTGTGTGTGTGTGTATTGTCCTAAGTCCTAAGTGTATGTCTGTGAGTGTTAAATGTATGGCCAAAAAGGGAGACGAGTTGTCTTGCCTAAACTTCGTAGCTACTGAGAAGGGAGGTTGATCCTCGCCTTATACTAGGGTACCTTTGCTAAGAGAAGCATAAAACAATTGTGAAGCGCTATGTATGGATATATCATTTGAAAATGAATGTGAATGGTCTGTCATGAAAACTGATTGAGTGTAGAATGGAGTGTTCTGCCTGTATGTGAGTGTGTGAGAGAGAGGCAGACAGTGTGAGACAGAAAAGAAGTGTGAGAGGAAATTGTGAAAAAGGGATGTTAAATAGTTAACAGCCTAGAATGAAAATGAAGATATGAGAATTGATATAGAGATATATTAAGGTAAAGTAATATGATTCTCGAGACGAGAAAATGGAAATAGTTCCAAATAGGGATAAAAATAAGGAAGTGAATACAGTATGTGTATGGAGTACATATGTCTCAATGTATACTGTTTGAAAGCGTGAGTGTACACATGTGTATGAGTGAAAATGCTCAAACTTGTGAAGAACATTTTAGGGCCTGGAGAAGATATTTAGGTGCATTATGTACAGTTTCTGTGTCAAAATGTGGGCTAGAGTAGTCAAGGTGAAAATGGTAGTCAAAATAGTTTTAGTCTATTACCTCACTCAGTGTGGGGCTAATAGTAGCCTTGATGAAAGAGTAGCATCGATGACTGGTTTACTAGTTATCACTTCATTTTGATCAAGTGACTGTCTAATATAGACTTATTTATCCTTAACATGGCATGGTAGTTAGCCCCTGAGGGCTATTACGGTTCCCTTTTAAGGGGAGTTGTCGTGAAATTTAAAATTGTTTTATGTAGAAAGAATTTAATCTAAATTCCCCAGGCAGGCCATGCCCTGATTGATATTAAAAGTTAGTTTAAGTGTTTAAAATTAAGTGGCTCTTTAGTTCCTAGAGAAGTGAGCCTTGCTAAGCCATGCACCATACAGTATAGGAGGCTATCGCCTGTTTTCTGTAATATACGCAGCTTGATGTATAAGTATGCCCCTGGATATTCATGTTGTAAATCGCTCTGAATTAAGAGCGTCTGCTCAATAGTAAATTGGACAGTGTGACAGTTAGTGGAGTGAGATTGAGATAAAGATTACTTGAGACTGAAAGAAAGTTTTTTTAAATGACAGATCTACTGCGTGCGCGCAAACCTAGTTATTATAAGCATGTTGTTTAAAATATAGTCTGATTAGTAGTGAGAAGGTAGGAATAGTGTTGATTAAAGAGCCCTAAGCTAGCTAAAACCAGCTGTGTTTGTTAAACTATTCTTAACCCTTGGTTATCAGTTTAGCCGGGGGGTGGGTCAAGCTGTTTTGTGAGATAATTACCCCCCTGTTGTAATGAGTTTTATTACAGGCAGGAGAGGAGAAAAGTGAACCACAGCATGTGGCAGGATTTAAGAAAGAAAAGACAGGAAAGCCCATTCGGCTTGAGATAGATAGACATTGACCAAGCCATTAGTAAATTGTAAATTAGGTATTTGGTTTTTAATAAGGGAACATCTGTAAGTATGTGTTCCCTAATGAGAATGTAAAGGGTTACTTCCCAAGATAGTTACGTTTTGTAACTGTCATTTGTAAAGGTCTACAGATTATCAGCTCCAAGCAACCATTTGTTGAGTTTGCACCCCTGTGGTTTATTGAAGGAGATTGACTTGGCTAAGCCCACGGCCAACACCTAGAAGGCAAAAGTTAGTTTTGTGGTATCTGAGCCAGAGACCTGATCATGTACTGTACTGTATGTCTTAAAGTGCATGACAAGTGCACAAAAAAGATATCTGCCTGATACAAGTGATTGCATTTATCGAGGATAACATGTTAGCCTTTAAGAACCTTCTTTAGGCCTAACACAGGCTAACAAGCAGTCACTGTTTGGCAAATAGGAATAGTGTGACGATGTTCGATTTGGTGACATCTTTTGCGAGGATCTGAGAACCCGGTTTGTGTTTGGGTTGTAATCTACAGTATGTCTTAAAGTGTAATATACAGATTTGTAATTTTAGGCCTATGACTTAAAGTATATACAGATTTGTAATTTTGAAAGTCCAAATAAGGCATAAAATAAAATGAGTATGCCCACATGCTGATAGCTTGTGACGGTGATTGATTTGATGACATTATTTGAAGGACAGGAACCCAAAAGTTAAATATGGAATAGAATATAGCAGCTATAATTGCAAACTTTAGTGTACAGTGGATTGCAATATTATGCAAAAATAAATGTACGGGCCAATGTACGGCTGTCGACAACACCTCATCCTGTTCCGTTGGAAAGAGGGTACCACATGGACGGGTCCAAACTACTGGTTTTGTTTTTTCCAGTATGAGGGGGCAACTCTGTGTCAGGGTTGAGAAGAGAACGAACTGAACATTGGACATTGGTCACTAGCATTGGACATTGATGCACTGACATTTCGAACAGTGATGGGGGATCACTGGACAATGATACGATCGGAATCTGAAGGAAACAAAGATTCTTGAATCGGAATCCCGACATGAAGGAGTACGCGTTGGTGACAACTGAATGCGAAAAAAGCTGTGCTATTTTTGTGGCTCTGCAGTATGGTGGAGGGGTGAGGTGAAGCTGACAGGTGTACATTGGGATCGAATGATAGTGAGTAGCTACAGAGTTGCATTTGTTCCACTTATGGCTGCTATAAAACAAAAATAGGTTGTATTTACAAAAGTATAGTAGTGATAGATACTGTGAATTGGTTGTCAATCTCACTGACAACTGGCAAACTCTTAAAAACAGAGTTTGACTTTTTGTGTCCCATGCAGGACGTAAAATTATCTTATCAGTAAACAAAGGGATTTCCAGCTGTTTCAGGGCACTTATCTAAGTTCCTGTGACATGGTCAATAAAACCCCCTTCTGGGAATAGAGGTTTAAGTGCTGCCAAGAGGCTTCATTCGGCTAAAAATTCAGACAAAGGTATAGTAAAAATAAAAGTTAATTTAGTTGAATTAGTGGTGCCGGAGTTATGAGTGGTTTTAGCAAAAAGGTCTATTGATTACATGGCTGTTATTGATGTATTGGCTGTATGAGTTAAATTTAAGACATACTGTACTGATGTAACCTGTTTACATGATCAGATTGTGATCAAGCTTTAGGAGTAGCCTATTGTCAAGGAATTTGGGTTGACCTGGTTGAACTTTCCAAGAAGCCCCAGGGCAGCTGTGTTTCTTATCTCTATGATGGTAGGCCAGCTGTGTTTTGATTAGCCTGGGGAGGGTGATGCTATTTGCTGGCCTAGTGCTATTTTGAATGTTTATGACTTTGCAACATGGGCAAGGCACAACAAAAAAAAAACCCTTGTCCTTCTGTACACAGAAGTTTAGTGCAGAGCAAAGAGGAGATCTCATTAGCCGTATGGCTGAATGTAAAGGCATACTATGATCAGCTGCTCAGGGCAGATACTACAATACTAAATAAATTAGTGGAGTTCAATAGTATAGTACTAGATAAGTGAGATAGATCATTGAATCACTTCAGCATGTGTGTGCAGTAATTACGCTCACTCAAATAAGAAGGACAGTTAAGATAGAATAATTCTTAAAGAATGTCCTGAAGGTCATGATCAAGGTAAAATCTTAGAGGTTGAAATGGTGTAAAATCAGTCAATCTCTACATTATATTGGTTAGAGAATTAATTAGGATGCAAGTTCAGTATATTGCAGGCATAGTTTTGTTAAATAACAATTGATTTGAGTAGTATTTGTAATGATGCATGACAGTTTGGTTGACGCTATATTGTGCTATACTCTTGTCTTCAAGACCGGTGAATTTAAATTGATAAATTGAATGTGTGTCACAGATGAGATGAGATGAGATTCAATGTATTGTCAGAGTACAGTACAGGTAAAGTACAGCGGAAAGTATTTTCGCATCTCACCAATAGTGCGAACATATCAGTAGGGTGATACATTAATAAATAGGGCTACAGTAGTAGGAGCAGGTATGAGCTGAATAAGGAGTTGAGCAGGAAGAGAAGAACCCATTGACAAAATAGGTCATATTGTGATCTATTCTTTGGACGCCCCAAGGTGGAGTATCATATTGATAAGTCATCACACATTGTTCAATTATCTACAAATACAGAAATAGGAGTGCTATATGGTGTATTTAAATCAGGACAAAGAAGGGTTTGTTTTCGAGGGACGCCTTGAAACAAACAAAAGTATGTAAGAGTGTACTAAAATTGTTATGTTTCCTGTATGAATATTCTGATCCAAGTTTCTTAGGTTCATGTGGAGGCGATCCAGATTGATGTGACATGAGATTGATTTCTCTCATGTTTTGTGGCATGATGTTACTAACGAAATTAATGGTGTTACTAACGAAATTGACTAATCCCTGACGGAAATTGGAATTGTGCATGTGTGCATGTGCGCCGAATATCTTGCTGTGTTTGCAGAAGTCATTGGATTTGGAAGTCGAATCTGTGAGTATTACGTAAGTAAGATATGCAACAACTTGATGTTTCCTGGTGGAATAATTGAGCATAGGAGGATGTTCTAAATCATGTTCTGTTGCAGTTATGCGATTAGTTCTGAACAACGGTATTGTTTGATGATGCCATACTAAAGAGACATATAGGAATGTGTTCAGAGATAAGATATCTACTCAATAGATAGTTGCACAAACACACATATGCTTACTGAGAGTTAGAGTTGTACGTTAGAGCTGAGCATAGCTGCCTGGTTGAGTCAGAAAGAGCATTGAGAAGTGGTGGACTAGCAGTAAATGAAATTCGATAATACATGTTTATTGCTGCTGTAACTACGTAGTATTGAGTCCACCATCAACATTGAAATTAGTAGTAATGTGACTGTATCTGAGCTGGAGATGACATAGCGAAGGAAATGTGATCCAGGTAGAGTAGGGCTTTTCAATGGTGTTGTAGTTTTTTCTTTCAGCTCCATAATAATGAGAAGAGTCGTGTTGGAATAACATGACGAATGATGAAGTGGATCTGATGACATGGCTAAGTATCGTTTGGGGATGATATGGAATATGTATTGATGAGAAGTTGTCAACTAAGTCAACTAACTAAGGTCCACTTAGATGCGGAGTCGGGTTGAATGAATGATAGTATGTATAGACTGGTTTATGAATGAATAGTTAATTTTGGTACTTACATTTCCGTGTTTAAAAGACAGTTGTGTTACATGATCAAGCCAAAGCTTATTATGCCTATCCATGTTGAGATAACACAAGGTAATAATGTGCCAGCTGATTGTTGTGGACAGAAGATAAGTACGATTGATTAATGCAGGTTAAGTTCAAGACCCGACTTAACCTACCCATAATATAAATTGACGAAATAGGCCAGGGGTTTGCTGTGACTGCTCCTGCAGGCTGGGGGCTGTGCAGGCTGGGGGCTGTGCAGGCATGCCCACGGAGCGGGACCCGTGATTTATATGAGGTCAGGGGCCATCTCGAATGAATGCCCGGCTCCGGTTAGGTGTGGTTAATGACATATTACTCGCATTGGGTTTCTTTCTTTTTCAGAAATGAGTGGTTAGTCTGCTGTCCGCGACGTGTCCACGCTGATGTCCCTACACTGGGGGATCAAGTGCTGTTAGCACTCTGGACTCTGAATCCTGCGATCATGTGCTCGGGAGCCGTTTCTGAATGATGTTGCATCACCTGTGCGGTGACAATTTCTGGTCTTTTGGAAGACTGTGACGTGTGCAGTTCTGTCAAATGGCCGATCTGCAAGCTCACGACATGTCTGGAGCTTGTGGAAGTAATGCACGTTGGTGCTTTGAGCTCTGTGAAAGAGCTACTTCCGGTTTGGATTGCTCTGTGCGGTGTTGACCACATGGCACCTGCAGTACACTATCGAGTGTGTAGTGGACAGTTCTGAACGGACATTTTCTGGTGCTGAGATGTTTTTTGGTCTGAGGGCTACAACGTTTTGCTGTATGTTTAATTTGGCTTTGCCTTGTTTTGTTTGTTTTGTTTGAAACTATTGTACCACTGTGTATCGTAGGCCTTGTGTGCGGTCGCTCTATGATGAGGGCCATGTAGGAATTTTCCCTGTTTGTCTAACCCATTGGGTTCCAGGTTTTTTGCCTACATCTGCGATGTACTGATAAGTGGTGTTTAGGGGTTTTTAAATGTTTAAAAGTGGGGTAATGTCATAGAAATTTAGACTGCAAACATATAATAATACCCCTTTATTGCACTCTGATGTTATCTTATCTGTGACACCCCTGTGGTGCTGGTTGGTTACTTTGTTACTGTCCCAAAATTCCTTTGGGCTATGTTGGGGGATGTCTCTTGTGGGAGTGGAGACTATAAAGGCTGTGGCCTTATGTTTACTCAGAGAGTCAGACTGGGTCTTCCGTTGCATTGAATTGGTCATGTAAGTTCCTGACTCCTTACTCGAGTAAAATCCTAATACTTCCAAACTATGAATCCTTGTGTTGCCTCATTATTATGTCTTCCTGAGCATGTGCCCCACAGATTGCCATAACAGAGGGCATACTATAGTATGTCGTTTTTCACGATTTCGGAGGATTAAAAAAAAAGGTGAAAATCACGCAAAAGCGAAAGGCTATAGTCCATGGTGTCGGAGGGCATACTATAGTATGTCGTTTTTCACGATTTCGGAGGATTTGAAAAAAAGGTGAAAATCACGCAAAAGCGAAAGGCTATAGTCCATGGTGTCGGAGGGCATACTATAGTATGTCGTTTTTCACGATTTCGGAGGATTTAAAAAAAAAGGTGAAAATCACGCAAAAGCGAAAGGCTATAGTCCATGGTGTCGGAGGGCATACTATAGTATGTCGTTTTTCACGATTTCGGAGGATTTAAAAAAAAAGGTGAAAATCACGCAAAAGCGAAAGGCTATAGTCCATGGTGTCGGAGGGCATACTATAGTATGTCGTTTTTCACGATTTCGGAGGATTAAAAAAAAAGGTGAAAATCACGCAAAAGCGAAAGGCTATAGTCCATGGTGTCGGACCGCATACTAGTATGTCGTTTTTCACGATTTTGGAGGATTTAAAAAAAAAGAAGGTGAAAATCACGCGAAAGCGAAAGGCTATAGTCCATGGTGTCGGAGGGCATACTATAGTATGTCGTTTTTCACGATTTCGGAGGATTTAAAAAAAAAAAGGTGAAAATCACGCAAAAGCGAAAGGCTATAGTCCATGGTGTCGGAGGGCATACTATAGTATGTGGTTTTTCACGATTTCGGAGGATTTAAAAAAAAAGGTGAAAATCACGCAAAAGCGAAAGGCTATAGTCCATGGTGTCGGAGGGCATACTATAGTATGTCGTTTTTCACGATTTCGGAGGATTTGAAAAAAAGGTGAAAATCACGCAAAAGCGAAAGGCTATAGTCCATGGTGTCGGAGGGCATACTATAGTATGTCGTTTTTCACGATTTCGGAGGATTTAAAAAAAAAGGTGAAAATCACGCAAAAGCGAAAGGCTATAGTCCATGGTCTCGGACCGCATACTAGTATGTCGTTTTTCACGATTTCGGAGGATTTTTAAAAAAAAAGGTGAAAATCACGCAAAAGCGAAAGGCTATAGTCCATGGTGTCGGAGGGCATACTATAGTATGTCGTTTTTCACGATTTCGGAGGATTTGAAAAAAAGGTGAAAATCACGCAAAAGCGAAAGGCTATAGTCCATGGTGTCGGAGGGCATACTATAGTATGTCGTTTTTCACGATTTTGGAGGATTTGAAAAAAAGGTGAAAAGCACGCAAAAGCGAAAGGCTATAGTCCATGGTGTCGGAGGGCATACTATAGTATGTCGTTTTTCACGATTTCGGAGGATTTGAAAAAAAGGTGAAAATCACGCAAAAGCGAAAGGCTATAGTCCATGGTGTCGGAGGGCATACTATAGTATGTCGTTTTTCACGATTTCGGAGGATTTGAAAAAAAGGTGAAAATCACGCAAAAGCGAAAGGCTATAGTCCATGGTGTCGGAGGGCATACTATAGTATGTCGTTTTTCACGATTTTGGAGGATTTGAAAAAAAGGTGAAAATCACGCAAAAGCGAAAGGCTATAGTCCATGGTGTCGGAGGGCATACTATAGTATGTCGTTTTTCACGATTTCGGAGGATTTAAAAAAAAAGGTGAAAATCACGCAAAAGCGAAAGGCTATAGTCCATGGTGTCGGAGGGCATACTATAGTATGTCGTTTTTCACGATTTCGGAGGATTTAAAAAAAAGGTGAAAATCACGCAAAAGCGAAAGGCTATAGTCCATGGTGTCGGAGGGCATACTATAGTATGTCGTTTTTCACGATTTCGGAGGATTTGAAAAAAAGGTGAAAATCACGCAAAAGCGAAAGGCTATAGTCCATGGTGTCGGAGGGCATACTATATATTTTTTTTAAATCCTCCGAAATCGTGAAAAACGACATACTATAGTATGCCCTCCGACACCATGGACTATAGCCTTTCGCTTTTGCGTGATTTTCACCTTTTTTTTAAAAAATCCTCCAAAATCGTGAAAAACGACATACTAGTATGCGGTCCGACACCATGGACTATAGCCTTTCGCTTTTGCGTGATTTTCACCTTTTTTTTTAATCCTCCGAAATCGTGAAAAACGACATACTATAGTATGCCCTCCGACACCATGGACTATAGCCTTTCGCTTTTGCGTGATTTTCACCTTTTTTTCAAATCCTCCGAAATCGTGAAAAACGACATACTATAGTATGCCCTCCGACACCATGGACTATAGCCTTTCGCTTTTGCGTGATTTTCACCTTTTTTTCAAATCCTCCGAAATCGTGAAAAACGACATACTATAGTATGCCCTCCGACACCATGGACTATAGCCTTTCGCTTTTGCGTGATTTTCACCTTTTTTTTTAAATCCTCCGAAATCGTGAAAAACGACATACTATAGTATGCCCTCCGACACCATGGACTATAGCCTTTCGCTTTTGCGTGATTTTCACCTTTTTTTCAAATCCTCCGAAATCGTGAAAAACGACATACTATAGTATGCCCTCCGACACCATGGACTATAGCCTTTCGCTTTTGCGTGATTTTCACCTTTTTTTTTAAATCCTCCGAAATCGTGAAAAACGACATACTATAGTATGCCCTCCGACACCATGGACTATAGCCTTTCGCTTTTGCGTGATTTTCACCTTTTTTTCAAATCCTCCGAAATCGTGAAAAACGACATACTATAGTATGCCCTCCGACACCATGGACTATAGCCTTTCGCTTTTGCGTGATTTTCACCTTTTTTTTTAAAATCCTCCGAAATCGTGAAAAACGACATACTATAGTATGCCCTCCGACACCATGGACTATAGCCTTTCGCTTTTGCGTGATTTTCACCTTTTTTTAAAAAAATCCTCCAAAATCGTGAAAAACGACATACTAGTATGCGGTCCGACACCATGGACTATAGCCTTTCGCTTTTGCGTGATTTTCACCTTTTTTTTTAATCCTCCGAAATCGTGAAAAACGACATACTATAGTATGCCCTCCGACACCATGGACTATAGCCTTTCGCTTTTGCGTGATTTTCACCTTTTTTTCAAATCCTCCGAAATCGTGAAAAACGACATACTATAGTATGCCCTCCGACACCATGGACTATAGCCTTTCGCTTTTGCGTGATTTTCACCTTTTTTTCAAATCCTCCGAAATCGTGAAAAACGACATACTATAGTATGCCCTCCGACACCATGGACTATAGCCTTTCGCTTTTGCGTGATTTTCACCTTTTTTTTTAAATCCTCCGAAATCGTGAAAAACGACATACTATAGTATGCCCTCCGACACCATGGACTATAGCCTTTCGCTTTTGCGTGATTTTCACCTTTTTTTCAAATCCTCCGAAATCGTGAAAAACGACATACTATAGTATGCCCTCCGACACCATGGACTATAGCCTTTCGCTTTTGCGTGATTTTCACCTTTTTTTTTAAATCCTCCGAAATCGTGAAAAACCACATACTATAGTATGCCCTCCGACACCATGGACTATAGCCTTTCGCTTTTGCGTGATTTTCACCTTTTTTTTTAAAATCCTCCGAAATCGTGAAAAACGACATACTATAGTATGCCCTCCGACACCATGGACTATAGCCTTTCGCTTTTGCGTGATTTTCACCTTTTTTTTAAAAAATCCTCCAAAATCGTGAAAAACGACATACTAGTATGCGGTCCGACACCATGGACTATAGCCTTTCGCTTTTGCGTGATTTTCACCTTTTTTTTTAATCCTCCGAAATCGTGAAAAACGACATACTATAGTATGCCCTCCGACACCATGGACTATAGCCTTTCGCTTTTGCGTGATTTTCACCTTTTTTTCAAATCCTCCGAAATCGTGAAAAACGACATACTATAGTATGCCCTCCGACACCATGGACTATAGCCTTTCGCTTTTGCGTGATTTTCACCTTTTTTTCAAATCCTCCGAAATCGTGAAAAACGACATACTATAGTATGCCCTCCGACACCATGGACTATAGCCTTTCGCTTTTGCGTGATTTTCACCTTTTTTTTTAAATCCTCCGAAATCGTGAAAAACGACATACTAGTATGCCCTCCGACACCATGGACTATAGCCTTTCGCTTTGGCGTGATTTTCACATTTTTTTCAAATCCTCCGAAATCGTGAAAAACGACATACTATAGTATGCCCTCCGACACCATGGACTATAGCCTTTCGCTTTTGCGTGATTTTCACCTTTTTTTCAAATCCTCCGAAATCGTTAAAAACGACATACTATAGTATGCCCTCCGACACCATGGACTATAGCCTTTCGCTTTTGCGTGATTTTCACCTTTTTTTTTAATCCTCCGAAATCGTGAAAAACGACATACTATAGTATGCCCTCCGACACCATGGACTATAGCCTTTCGCTTTTGCGTGATTTTCACCTTTTTTTTTTAAAATCCTCCGAAATCGTTAAAAACGACATACTATAGTATGCTCTCCGACACCATGGACTATAGCCTTTCGCTTTTGCGTGATTTTCACCTTTTTTTCAAATCCTCCGAAATCGTGAAAAACGACATACTATAGTATGCCCTCCGACACCATGGACTATAGCCTTTCGCTTTTGCGTGATTTTCACCTTTTTTTTTAAATCCTCCGAAATCGTGAAAAACGACATACTATAGTATGCCCTCCGACACCATGGACTATAGCCTTTCGCTTTTGCGTGATTTTCACCTTTTTTTTTTAAATCCTCCAAAATCGTGAAAAACGACATACTAGTATGCGGTCCGAGACCATGGACTATAGCCTTTCGCTTTTGCGTGATTTTCACCTTTTTTTTTTAAATCCTCCGAAATCGTGAAAAACGACATACTATAGTATGCCCTCCGACACCATGGACTATAGCCTTTCGCTTTTGCGTGATTTTCACCTTTTTTTTTAATCCTCCGAAATCGTGAAAAACGACATACTATAGTATGCCCTCCGACACCATGGACTATAGCCTTTCGCTTTTGCGTGATTTTCACCTTTTTTTCAAATCCTCCGAAATCGTGAAAAACGACATACTATAGTATGCCCTCCGACACCATGGACTATAGCCTTTCGCTTTTGCGTGATTTTCACCTTTTTTTTTTAAATCCTCCGAAATCGTGAAAAACGACATACTAGTATGCGGTCCGAGACCATGGACTATAGCCTTTCGCTTTTGCGTGATTTTCACCTTTTTTTTTAAAATCCTCCGAAATCGTGAAAAACGACATACTATAGTATGCCCTCCGACACCATGGACTATAGCCTTTCGCTTTTGCGTGATTTTCACCTTTTTTTCAAATCCTCCGAAATCGTGAAAAACGACATACTATAGTATGCCCTCCGACACCATGGACTATAGCCTTTCGCTTTTGCGTGATTTTCACCTTTTTTTTTAATCCTCCAAAATCGTGAAAAACGACATACTATAGTATGCCCTCCGACACCATGGACTATAGCCTTTCGCTTTTGCGTGATTTTCACCTTTTTTTTTTAAATCCTCCAAAATCGTGAAAAACGACATACTAGTATGCGGTCCGAGACCATGGACTATAGCCTTTCGCTTTTGCGTGATTTTCAGACTTTTTTTTTAAATCCTCCGAAATCGTGAAAAACGACATACTATAGTATGCCCTCCGACACCATGGACTATAGCCTTTCGCTTTTGCGTGATTTTCACCTTTTTTTTTAATCCTCCGAAATCGTGAAAAACGACATACTATAGTATGCCCTCCGACACCATGGACTATAGCCTTTCGCTTTTGCGTGATTTTCACCTTTTTTTCAAATCCTCCGAAATCGTGAAAAACGACATACTATAGTATGCCCTCCGACACCATGGACTATAGCCTTTCGCTTTTGCGTGATTTTCACCTTTTTTTCAAATCCTCCGAAATCGTGAAAAACGACATACTATAGTATGCCCTCCGACACCATGGACTATAGCCTTTCGCTTTTGCGTGATTTTCACCTTTTTTTTTAAATCCTCCGAAATCGTGAAAAACGACATACTATAGTATGCCCTCCGACACCATGGACTATAGCCTTTCGCTTTTGCGTGATTTTCACCTTTTTTTCAAATCCTCCGAAATTGTGAAAAACGACATACTATAGTATGCCCTCCGACACCATGGACTATAGCCTTTCGCTTTTGCGTGATTTTCACCTTTTTTTCAAATCCTCCGAAATCGTGAAAAACGACATACTATAGTATGCCCTCCGACACCATGGACTATAGCCTTTCGCTTTTGCGTGATTTTCACCTTTTTTTTTATCCTCCGAAATCGTGAAAAACGACATACTATAGTATGCCCTCCGACACGCCTTTCGCTTTTGCGTGATTTTCACCTTTTTTTTTATCCTCCGAAATCGTGAAAAACGACATACTATAGTATGCCCTCCGACACCATGGACTATAGCCTTTCGCTTTTGCGTGATTTTCACCTTTTTTTTTAATCCTCCGAAATCGTTAAAAACGACATACTATAGTATGCTCTCCGACACCATGGACTATAGCCTTTCGCTTTTCCGTGATTTTCACATTTTTTTCAAATCCTCCGAAATCGTGAAAAACGACATACTATAGTATGCCCTCCGACACCATGGACTATAGCCTATCGCTTTTGCGTGATTTTCACCTTTTTTTTTAATCCTCCGAAATCGTGAAAAACGACATACTATAGTATGCTCTCCGACACCATGGACTATAGCCTTTCGCTTTTGCGTGATTTTCACATTTTTTTCAAATCCTCCAAAATCGTGAAAAACGACATACTAGTATGCGGTCCGAGACCATGGACTATAGCCTTTCGCTTTTGCGTGATTTTCACCTTTTTTTTTAAATCCTCCGAAATCGTGAAAAACGACATACTATAGTATGCCCTCCGACACCATGGACTATAGCCTTTCGCTTTTGCGTGATTTTCACCTTTTTTTTTAATCCTCCGAAATCGTGAAAAACGACATACTATAGTATGCCCTCCGACACCATGGACTATAGCCTTTCGCTTTTGCGTGATTTTCACCTTTTTTTTTTAAATCCTCCAAAATCGTGAAAAACGACATACTAGTATGCGGTCCGAGACCATGGACTATAGCCTTTCGCTTTTGCGTGATTTTCACCTTTTTTTTTAAATCCTCCGAAATCGTGAAAAACGACATACTATAGTATGCCCTCCGACACCATGGACTATAGCCTTTCGCTTTTGCGTGATTTTCACCTTTTTTTTTTATCCTCCGAAATCGTGAAAAACGACATACTATAGTATGCCCTCCGACACCATGGACTATAGCCTTTCGCTTTTGCGTGATTTTCACCTTTTTTTTTAATCCTCCGAAATCGTTAAAAACGACATACTATAGTATGCTCTCCGACACCATGGACTATAGCCTTTCGCTTTTCCGTGATTTTCACATTTTTTTCAAATCCTCCGAAATCGTGAAAAACGACATACTATAGTATGCCCTCCGACACCATGGACTATAGCCTATCGCTTTTGCGTGATTTTCACCTTTTTTTTTAATCCTCCGAAATCGTGAAAAACGACATACTATAGTATGCTCTCCGACACCATGGACTATAGCCTTTCGCTTTTGCGTGATTTTCACATTTTTTTCAAATCCTCCGAAATCGTGAAAAACGACATACTATAGTATGCCCTCCGACACCATGGACTATAGCCTTTCGCTTTTGCGTGATTTTCACCTTTTTTTTTTAAAAATCCTCCAAAATCGTGAAAAACGACATACTAGTATGCGGTCCGAGACCATGGACTATAGCCTTTCGCTTTTGCGTGATTTTCACCTTTTTTTTTAAATCCTCCGAAATCGTGAAAAACGACATACTATAGTATGCCCTCCGACACCATGGACTATAGCCTTTCGCTTTTGCGTGATTTTCACCTTTTTTTTTAATCCTCCGAAATCGTGAAAAACGACATACTATAGTATGCCCTCCGACACCATGGACTATAGCCTTTCGCTTTTGCGTGATTTTCACCTTTTTTTTTTAAATCCTCCAAAATCGTGAAAAACGACATACTAGTATGCGGTCCGAGACCATGGACTATAGCCTTTCGCTTTTGCGTGATTTTCACCTTTTTTTTTAAATCCTCCGAAATCGTGAAAAACGACATACTATAGTATGCCCTCCGACACCATGGACTATAGCCTTTCGCTTTTGCGTGATTTTCACCTTTTTTTTTTATCCTCCGAAATCGTGAAAAACGACATACTATAGTATGCCCTCCGACACCATGGACTATAGCCTTTCGCTTTTGCGTGATTTTCACCTTTTTTTCAAATCCTCCGAAATCGTGAAAAACGACATACTATAGTATGCCCTCCGACACCATGGACTATAGCCTTTCGCTTTTGCGTGATTTTCACCTTTTTTTCAAATCCTCCGAAATCGTGAAAAACGACATACTATAGTATGCCCTCCGACACCATGGACTATAGCCTTTCGCTTTTGCGTGATTTTCACCTTTTTTTTTAAATCCTCCGAAATCGTGAAAAACGACATACTATAGTATGCCCTCCGACACCATGGACTATAGCCTTTCGCTTTTGCGTGATTTTCACCTTTTTTTCAAATCCTCCGAAATCGTGAAAAACGACATACTATAGTATGCCCTCCGACACCATGGACTATAGCCTTTCGCTTTTGCGTGATTTTCACCTTTTTTTTTAATCCTCCGAAATCGTGAAAAACGACATACTAGTATGCGGTCCGAGACCATGGACTATAGCCTTTCGCTTTTGCGTGATTTTCACCTTTTTTTTTAAATCCTCCGAAATCGTGAAAAACGACATACTATAGTATGCCCTCCGACACCATGGACTATAGCCTTTCGCTTTTGCGTGATTTTCACCTTTTTTTCAAATCCTCCGAAATCGTGAAAAACGACATACTATAGTATGCCCTCCGACACCATGGACTATAGCCTTTCGCTTTTGCGTGATTTTCACCTTTTTTTTTAATCCTCCGAAATCGTGAAAAACGACATACTATAGTATGCCCTCCGACACCATGGACTATAGCCTTTTGCTTTCGCGTGATTTTCACCTTTTTTTTAAATCCTCCGAAATCGTTAAAAACGACATACTATAGTATGCTCTCCGACACCATGGACTATAGCCTTTCGCTTTTGCGTGATTTTCACCTTTTTTCAAATCCTCCGAAATCGTGAAAAACGACATACTATAGTATGCCCTCCGACACCATGGACTATAGCCTTTCGCTTTTGCGTGATTTTCACCTTTTTTTTTAAATCCTCCAAAATCGTGAAAAACCACATACTATAGTATGCCCTCCGACACCATGGACTATAGCCTTTCGCTTTTGCGTGATTTTCACCTTTTTTTCAAATCCTCCGAAATCGTGAAAAACGACATACTATAGTATGCCCTCCGACACCATGGACTATAGCCTTTCGCTTTTGCGTGATTTTCACCTTTTTTTCAAATCCTCCGAAATCGTGAAAAACGACATACTATAGTATGCCCTCCGACACCATGGACTATAGCCTTTCGCTTTTGCGTGATTTTCACCTTTTTTTCAAATCCTCCGAAATCGTGAAAAACGACATACTATAGTATGCCCTCCGACACCATGGACTATAGCCTTTCGCTTTTGCGTGATTTTCACCTTTTTTTTTAAATCCTCCGAAATCGTGAAAAACGACATACTATAGTATGCCCTCCGACACCATGGACTATAGCCTTTCGCTTTTGCGTGATTTTCACCTTTTTTTCAAATCCTCCGAAATCGTGAAAAACGACATACTATAGTATGCCCTCCGACACCATGGACTATAGCCTTTCGCTTTTGCGTGATTTTCACCTTTTTTTTTAAATCCTCCGAAATCGTGAAAAACGACATACTATAGTATGCCCTCCGACACCATGGACTATAGCCTTTCGCTTTTGCGTGATTTTCACCTTTTTTTCAAATCCTCCGAAATCGTGAAAAACGACATACTATAGTATGCCCTCCGACACCATGGACTATAGCCTTTCGCTTTTGCGTGATTTTCACCTTTTTTTTTAATCCTCCGAAATCGTGAAAAACGACATACTATAGTATGCCCTCCGACACCATGGACTATAGCCTTTTGCTTTCGCGTGATTTTCACCTTTTTTTTAAATCCTCCGAAATCGTTAAAAACGACATACTATAGTATGCCCTCCGACACCATGGACTATAGCCTTTCGCTTTTGCGTGATTTTCACCTTTTTTTTTTAATCCTCCGAAATCGTGAAAAACGACATACTATAGTATGCCCTCCGACACCATGGACTATAGCCTTTCGCTTTTGCGTGATTTTAACCTTTTTTTCAAATCCTCCGAAATCGTGAAAAACGACATACTATAGTATGCCCTCCGACACCATGGACTATAGCCTTTCGCTTTTGCGTGATTTTCACCTTTTTTTCAAATCCTCCGAAATCGTGAAAAACGACATACTATAGTATGCCCTCCGACACCATGGACTATAGCCTTTCGCTTTTGCGTGATTTTCACCTTTTTTTCAAATCCTCCGAAATCGTGAAAAACGACATACTATAGTATGCCCTCCGACACCATGGACTATAGCCTTTCGCTTTTGCGTGATTTTCACCTTTTTTTTAATCCTCCGAAATCGTGAAAAACGACATACTATAGTATGCCCTCCGACACCATGGACTATAGCCTTTCGCTTTTGCGTGATTTTCACCTTTTTTTTTTATCCTCCGAAATCGTGAAAAACGACATACTAGTATGCGGTCCGAGACCATGGACTATAGCCTTTCGCTTTTGCGTGATTTTCACCTTTTTTTTTAAATCCTCCGAAATCGTGAAAAACGACATACTATAGTATGCCCTCCGACACCATGGACTATATAGCCTTTCGCTTTTGCGTGATTTTCACCTTTTTTTCAAATCCTCCGAAATCGTGAAAAACGACATACTATAGTATGCCCTCCGACACCATGGACTATAGCCTTTCGCTTTTGCGTGATTTTCACCTTTTTTTTTAATCCTCCGAAATCGTGGAAAAACGACATACTATAGTATGCCCTCCGACACCATGGACTATAGCCTTTTGCTTTCGCGTGATTTTCACCTTTTTTTTAAATCCTCCGAAATCGTGAAAAACGACATACTATAGTATGCCCTCCGACACCATGGACTATAGCCTTTCGCTTTTGCGTGATTTTCACCTTTTTTTTTAAATCCTCCAAAATCGTGAAAAACCACATACTATAGTATGCCCTCCGACACCATGGACTATAGCCTTTCGCTTTTGCGTGATTTTCACCTTTTTTTTTTAAATCCTCCGAAATCGTGAAAAACGACATACTATAGTATGCCCTCCGACACCATGGACTATAGCCTTTCGCTTTTGCGTGATTTTCACCTTTTTTTTTTAAAATCCTCCAAAATCGTGAAAAACGACATACTAGTATGCGGTCCGAGACCATGGACTATAGCCTTTCGCTTTTGCGTGATTTTCACCTATTTTTTTTTTAAATCCTCCGAAATCGTGAAAAACGACATACTATAGTATGCCCTCCGACACCATGGACTATAGCCTTTCGCTTTTGCGTGATTTTCACCTTTTTTTTTAATCCCCCGAAATCGTGAAAAACGACATACTATAGTATGCCCTCCGACACCATGGACTATAGCCTTTCGCTTTTGCGTGATTTTCACCTTTTTTTCAAATCCTCCGAAATCGTGAAAAACGACATACTATAGTATGCCCTCCGACAACATGGACTATAGCCTTTCGCTTTTGCGTGATTTTCACCTTTTTTTTTAAATCCTCCGAAATCGTGAAAAACGACATACTATAGTATGCCCTCCCACACCATGGACTATAGCCTTTCGCTTTTGCGTGATTTTCACCTTTTTTTCAAATCCTCCGAAATCGTGAAAAACGACATACTATAGTATGCCCTCCGACACCATGGACTATAGCCTTTCGCTTTTGCGTGATTTTCACCTTTTTTTTTAAATCCTCCGAAATCGTGAAAAACCACATACTATAGTATGCCCTCCGACACCATGGACTATAGCCTTTCGCTTTTGCGTGATTTTCACCTTTTTTTTTTTAAATCCTCCGAAATCGTGAAAAACGACATACTATAGTATGCCCTCCGACACCATGGACTATAGCCTTTCGCTTTTGCGTGATTTTCACCTTTTTTTTAAATCCTCCGAAATCGTGAAAAACGACATACTATAGTATGCCCTCCGACACCATGGACTATAGCCTTTCGCTTTTGCGTGATTTTCACCTTTTTTTCAAATCCTCCGAAATCGTGAAAAACGACATACTATAGTATGCCCTCCGACACCATGGACTATAGCCTTTCGCTTTTGCGTGATTTTCACCTTTTTTTTTAATCCTCCGAAATCGTGAAAAACGACATACTATAGTATGCCCTCCGACACCATGGACTATAGCCTTTCGCTTTTGCGTGATTTTCACCTTTTTTTTTAAAATCCTCCGAAATCGTGAAAAACGACATACTAGTATGCGGTCCGAGACCATGGACTATAGCCTTTCGCTTTTGCGTGATTTTCACCTTTTTTTTTAATCCTCCGAAATCGTGAAAAACGACATACTATATAGTATGCCCCCTGACACCATGGACTATAGCCTTTTGCTTTTGCGTGATTTTCACCTTTTTTTTTAAATCCTCCGAAATCGTTAAAAACGACATACTATAGTATGCTCTCCGACACCATGGACTATAGCCTTTCGCTTTTGCGTGATTTTCACCTTTTTTTCAAATCCTCCGAAATCGTGAAAAACGACATACTATAGTATGCCCTCCGACACCATGGACTATAGCCTTTCCCTTTTGCGTGATTTTCACCTTTTTTTTTAATCCTCCGAAATCGTGAAAAACGACATACTATAGTATGCCCTCCGACACCATGGACTATAGCCTTTCGCTTTTGTGTGATTTTCACCTTTTTTTCAAATCCTCCGAAATCGTGAAAAACGACATACTATAGTATGCCCTCCGACACCATGGACTATAGCCTTTCGCTTTTGCGTGATTTTCACCTTTTTTTCAAATCCTCCGAAATCGTGAAAAACGACATACTATAGTATGCCCTCCGACACCATGGACTATAGCCTTTCGCTTTTGCGTGATTTTCACCTTTTTTTTTTAAATCCTCCGAAATCGTGAAAAACGACATACTATAGTATGCCCTCCGACACCATGGACTATAGCCTTTCGCTTTTGCGTGATTTTCACCTTTTTTTCAAATCCTCCGAAATCGTGAAAAACGACATACTATAGTATGCCCTCCGACACCATGGACTATAGCCTTTCGCTTTTGCGTGATTTTCACCTTTTTTTTTAATCCTCCGAAATCGTGAAAAACGACATACTATAGTATGCCCTCCGACACGCCTTTCGCTTTTGCGTGATTTTCACCTTTTTTTTTTAAATCCTCCGAAATCGTGAAAAACGACATACTAGTATGCGGTCCGAGACCATGGACTATAGCCTTTCGCTTTTGCGTGATTTTCACCTTTTTTTTTAAATCCTCCGAAATCGTGAAAAACGACATACTATAGTATGCCCTCCGACACCATGGACTATAGCCTTTCGCTTTTGCGTGATTTTCACCTTTTTTTCAAATCCTCCGAAATCGTGAAAAACGACATACTATAGTATGCCCTCCGACACCATGGACTATAGCCTTTCGCTTTTGCGTGATTTTCACCTTTTTTTTTAATCCTCCGAAATCGTGAAAAACGACATACTATAGTATGCCCTCCGACACCATGGACTATAGCCTTTCGCTTTTGCGTGATTTTCACCTTTTTTTTAAATCCTCCGAAATCGTGAAAAACGACATACTATAGTATGCCCTCCGACACCATGGACTATAGCCTTTCGCTTTTGCGTGATTTTCACCTTTTTTTTTAATCCTCCGAAATCGTGAAAAACGACATACTATAGTATGCCCTCCGACACCATGGACTATAGCCTTTCGCTTTTGTGTGATTTTCACCTTTTTTTCAAATCCTCCGAAATCGTGAAAAACGACATACTATAGTATGCCCTCCGACACCATGGACTATAGCCTTTCGCTTTTGCGTGATTTTCACCTTTTTTTTAAATCCTCCGAAATCGTGAAAAACGACATACTATAGTATGCCCTCCGACACCATGGACTATAGCCTTTCGCTTTTGCGTGATTTTCACCTTTTTTTCAAATCCTCCAAAATCGTGAAAAACGACATACTATAGTATGCCCTCCGACACCATGGACTATAGCCTTTCGCTTTTGCGTGATTTTCACCTTTTTTTCAAATCCTCCGAAATCGTGAAAAACGTTTTTTCAAATCCTCCGAAATCGTGAAAAACGACATACTATAGTATGCCCTCCGACACCATGGACTATAGCCTTTCGCTTTTGCGTGATTTTCACCTTTTTTTTAAAATCCTCCGAAATCGTGAAAAACCACATACTATAGTATGCCCTCCGACACCATGGACTATAGCCTTTCGCTTTTGCGTGATTTTCACCTTTTTTTTTAAATCCTCCGAAATCGTGAAAAACGACATACTATAGTATGCCCTCCGACACCATGGACTATAGCCTTTCGCTTTTGCGTGATTTTCACCTTTTTTTCAAATCCTCCAAAATCGTGAAAAACGACATACTATAGTATGCCCTCCGACACCATGGACTATAGCCTTTCGCTTTTGCGTGATTTTCACCTTTTTTTCAAATCCTCCGAAATCGTGAAAAACGTTTTTTCAAATCCTCCGAAATCGTGAAAAACGACATACTATAGTATGCCCTCCGACACCATGGACTATAGCCTTTCGCTTTTGCGTGATTTTCACCTTTTTTTCAAATCCTCCGAAATCGTGAAAAACGACATACTATAGTATGCCCTCCGACACCATGGACTATAGCCTTTCGCTTTTGCGTGATTTTCACCTTTTTTTCAAATCCTCCGAAATCGTGAAAAACGACATACTATAGTATGCCCTCCGACACCATGGACTATAGCCTTTCGCTTTTGCGTGATTTTCACCTTTTTTTAAAAATCCTCCGAAATCGTGAAAAACGACATACTATAGTATGCCCTCCGACACCATGGACTATAGCCTTTCGCTTTTGCGTGATTTTCACCTTTTTTTCAAATCCTCCGAAATCGTGAAAAACGACATACTATAGTATGCCCTCCGACACCATGGACTATAGCCTTTCGCTTTTGCGTGATTTTCACCTTTTTTTCAAATCCTCCGAAATCGTGAAAAACGACATACTATAGTATGCCCTCCGACACCATGGACTATAGCCTTTCGCTTTTGCGTGCTTTTCACCTTTTTTTTCAAATCCTCCAAAATCGTGAAAAACGACATACTATAGTATGCCCTCCGACACCATGGACTATAGCCTTTCGCTTTTGCGTGATTTTCACCTTTTTTTCAAATCCTCCGAAATCGTGAAAAACGACATACTATAGTATGCCCTCCGACACCATGGACTATAGCCTTTCGCTTTTGCGTGATTTTCACCTTTTTTTTAAAAAATCCTCCGAAATCGTGAAAAACGACATACTAGTATGCGGTCCGAGACCATGGACTATAGCCTTTCGCTTTTGCGTGATTTTCACCTTTTTTTTTAAATCCTCCGAAATCGTGAAAAACGACATACTATAGTATGCCCTCCGACACCATGGACTATAGCCTTTCGCTTTTGCATGATTTTCACCTTTTTTTCAAATCCTCCGAAATCGTGAAAAACGACATACTATAGTATGCCCTCCGACACCATGGACTATAGCCTTTCGCTTTTGCGTGATTTTCACCTTTTTTTTTAAATCCTCCGAAATCGTGAAAAACCACATACTATAGTATGCCCTCCGACACCATGGACTATAGCCTTTCGCTTTTGCGTGATTTTCACTTTTTTTTTTAAATCCTCCGAAATCGTGAAAAACGACATACTAGTATGCGGTCCGAGACCATGGACTATAGCCTTTCGCTTTTGCGTGATTTTCACCTTTTTTTTAAAATCCTCCGAAATCGTGAAAAACGACATACTATAGTATGCCCTCCGACACCATGGACTATAGCCTTTCGCTTTTGCGTGATTTTCACCTTTTTTTCAAATCCTCCGAAATCGTGAAAAACGACATACTATAGTATGCCCTCCGACACCATGGACTATAGCCTTTCGCTTTTGCGTGATTTTCACCTTTTTTTTTAATCCTCCGAAATCGTGAAAAACGACATACTATAGTATGCCCTCCGACACCATGGACTATAGCCTTTTGCTTTTGCGTGATTTTCACCTTTTTTTTTAATCCTCCGAAATCGTTAAAAACGACATACTATAGTATGCTCTCCGACACCATGGACTATAGCCTTTCGCTTTTGCGTGATTTTCACCTTTTTTTCAAATCCTCCGAAATCGTGAAAAACGACATACTATAGTATGCCCTCCGACACCATGGACTATAGCCTTTCGCTTTTGCGTGATTTTCACCTTTTTTTTTAAATCCTCCGAAATCGTGAAAAACCACATACTATAGTATGCCCTCCGACACCATGGACTATAGCCTTTCGCTTTTGCGTGATTTTCACCTTTTTTTTTTAAATCCTCCGAAATCGTGAAAAACGACATACTATAGTATGCCCTCCGACACCATGGACTATAGCCTTTCGCTTTTGCGTGATTTTCACCTTTTTTTTTTAAATCCTCCAAAATCGTGAAAAACGACATACTAGTATGCGGTCCGAGACCATGGACTATAGCCTTTCGCTTTTGCGTGATTTTCACCTTTTTTTTTAATCCTCCGAAATCGTGAAAAACGACATACTATAGTATGCCCTCCGACACCATGGACTATAGCCTTTCGCTTTTGCGTGATTTTCACCTTTTTTTCAAATCCTCCGAAATCGTGAAAAACGACATACTATAGTATGCCCTCCGACACCATGGACTATAGCCTTTCGCTTTTGCGTGATTTTCACCTTTTTTTCAAATCCTCCGAAATCGTGAAAAACGACATACTATAGTATGCCCTCCGACACCATGGACTATAGCCTTTCGCTTTTGCGTGATTTTCACCTTTTTTTTAAAATCCTCCGAAATCGTGAAAAACGACATACTATAGTATGCCCTCCGACACCATGGACTATAGCCTTTCGCTTTTGCGTGATTTTCACCTTTTTTTCAAATCCTCCGAAATCGTGAAAAACGACATACTATAGTATGCCCTCCGACACCATGGACTATAGCCTTTCGCTTTTGCGTGATTTTCACCTTTTTTTTTAATCCTCCGAAATCGTGAAAAACGACATACTATAGTATGCCCTCCGACACGCCTTTCGCTTTTGCGTGATTTTCACTTTTTTTTTTAAATCCTCCGAAATCGTGAAAAACGACATACTAGTATGCCCTCCGACACCATGGACTATAGCCTTTCGCTTTTGCGTGATTTTCACCTTTTTTTTTAATCCTCCGAAATCGTGAAAAACGACATACTATAGTATGCCCTCCGACACGCCTTTCGCTTTTGCGTGATTTTCACCTTTTTTTTTTAAATCCTCCGAAATCGTGAAAAACGACATACTAGTATGCGGTCCGAGACCATGGACTATAGCCTTTCGCTTTTGCGTGATTTTCACCTTTTTTTTTAATCCTCCGAAATCGTTAAAAACGACATACTATAGTATGCTCTCCGACACCATGGACTATAGCCTTTCGCTTTTGCGTGATTTTCACCTTTTTTTCAAATCCTCCGAAATCGTGAAAAACGACATACTATAGTATGCCCTCCGACACCATGGACTATAGCCTTTCGCTTTTGCGTGATTTTCACCTTTTTTTTTAAATCCTCCGAAATCGTGAAAAACCACATACTATAGTATGCCCTCCGACACCATGGACTATAGCCTTTCGCTTTTGCGTGATTTTCACCTTTTTTTTTAAAATCCTCCGAAATCGTGAAAAACGACATACTATAGTATGCCCTCCGACACCATGGACTATAGCCTTTCGCTTTTGCGTGATTTTCACCTTTTTTTTTCAAATCCTCCGAAATCGTGAAAAACGACATACTATAGTATGCCCTCCGACACCATGGACTATAGCCTTTCGCTTTTGCGTGATTTTCACCTTTTTTTTTAAATCCTCCGAAATCGTGAAAAACGACATACTATAGTATGCCCTCCGACACCATGGACTATAGCCTTTCGCTTTTGCGTGATTTTCACCTTTTTTTCAAATCCTCCGAAATCGTGAAAAACGACATACTATAGTATGCCCTCCGACACCATGGACTATAGCCTTTCGCTTTTGCGTGATTTTCACCTTTTTTTTAATCCTCCGAAATCGTGAAAAACGACATACTATAGTATGCCCTCCGACACGCCTTTCGCTTTTGCGTGATTTTCACCTTTTTTTTTTAAATCCTCCGAAATCGTGAAAAACGACATACTATAGTATGCCCTCCGACACCATGGACTATAGCCTTTCGCTTTTGCGTGATTTTCACCTTTTTTTTTAAATCCTCCGAAATCGTGAAAAACGACATACTATAGTATGCCCTCCGACACCATGGACTATAGCCTTTCGCTTTTGCGTGATTTTCACCTTTTTTTCAAATCCTCCGAAATCGTGAAAAACGACATACTATAGTATGCCCTCCGACACCATGGACTATAGCCTTTCGCTTTTGCGTGATTTTCACCTTTTTTTCAAATCCTCCGAAATCGTGAAAAACGACATACTATAGTATGCCCTCCGACACCATGGACTATAGCCTTTCGCTTTTGCGTGATTTTCACCTTTTTTTCAAATCCTCCGAAATCGTGAAAAACGACATACTATAGTATGCCCTCCGACACCATGGACTATAGCCTTTCGCTTTTGCGTGATTTACCTTTTTTTTTAATCCTCCGAAATCGTGAAAAACGACATACTATAGTATGCCCTCCGACACGCCTTTCGCTTTTGCGTGATTTTCACCTTTTTTTTTTAAATCCTCCGAAATCGTGAAAAACGACATACTAGTATGCGGTCCGAGACCATGGACTATAGCCTTTCGCTTTTGCGTGATTTTCACCTTTTTTTTTTAAATCCTCCGAAATCGTGAAAAACGACATACTAGTATGCGGTCCGAGACCATGGACTATAGCCTTTCGCTTTTGCGTGATTTTCACCTTTTTTTTTAAATCCTCCGAAATCGTGAAAAACGACATACTATAGTATGCCCTCCGACACCATGGACTATAGCCTTTCGCTTTTGCGTGATTTTCACCTTTTTTTCAAATCCTCCGAAATCGTGAAAAACGACATACTATAGTATGCCCTCCGACCAGTGTTGTAACTAACGCCCTTACATCACGTTACGTTACCTAACGGCACTACTTTTTGCAGTAACTTCTAACGGAGGCTTTACATTTCCCTATTCCATAACGGCCTTATAGTTATTGTCCGAGCGTTACCCGCGTTATAGCGTTATTATGTCAACGTATGATCCAAGTGAAAAGTTTCCCCATACAGCGCCGTGAGTCTGTCATACAGGCTCTGTGCTGACTGCTGCTGAGAGAGCGCTCTGTGTTGTACTGTGTTGACAGTTTTGTTTGTGCTCTCATACTAGCCTCTGAGCCCACATGGCTAGTGCTACGCACCCTAACATGAACAAAGCATGTCGCAGAAGAGGTCATTGATTGGCTAACGTTGTAACGTAGGGCCAGATTTCAGGGTAAGCCAATCAGAGACAGTCTGACAGAGTAAGGCGGGTCTTACTTTATGGCATTGGCTGTGGCAGAGCCTTAGGGCGCGTTCAGGAATAGCCTTAGAGTATATAGGAATAGCGCACTGAGCCCAATGTGCAATGCAAACTAATAGGCGAGTGCGCTGCGGTGTGGTATTTACCGTATTTCCGAACGCGCCCTTAGTCACAGACTCACAGACACACAAACCCTTGTAAGTTAACGCATACACAGAAAAGGCCGGTCGAACGTACATTATTACCACACGCTACAATGGCAAATGACAGCGAGATCGGATGCTTTGCGGGTTGGAAATACAATAATTATTTTGAGTTCTTGAGGGTAAAGGACGACAAAAACATTGAGGTGAAATGCAAATTATGCGGCGGACATAAAGCATTGTCTTCAGCCAAGAAGAGCAATGCAAATCTAGTAAAGCATCTCAAAACAGTCCATGAGGGTACGACACTTGTGGCCAAAGACCAAGACCCTACCACCACCCCAGGTACCAGTGCGGGCAGTGCCTCACAGTCAGATGGACCAACACCACCAAAACAGACAAAAATCGATTTTAAATCGCCACAGCAGCATGTCACCAAGAGTCAACTTGACAAAATGATTGCAAGGTATGTTGTTGAGGAAATGCTTCCCCTCTCAACGGTGGAATCTGTTCCTTTCAGAGCACTGGTCAGCAAAATACCAGTGAATGCAGGGCCAATGTGCAGAAATACATTTTCAAAATACCTGAACAGTGAATATACCAAAATGGAAGATGAGCTCAAAAATACATTTGAGAAATTAGAATATCTCTCCACCACTGCAGATATTTGGACTGCAAATAACAAAAGCTTCCTTGGTGTAACTGCACATTGGATAAATCCTGAGACCATGCAACGTGGGAAAGCAGCGCTGGCATGCAGAAGGTTCAGAGGTCGGCATACGTATGACAGTATTGCAACTGCACTTGAGAATATTCACTCATCTCATGGCATATCACAAAAAATTACAGCAACTGTTACAGATAATGGCTCCAATTTTGTCAAGGCCTTTAAAGTGTACAGACCACGTGATGAGGATGATGATGAAGATGATGCAGAGGATGATGAGGTGACCTTTATAGACATTGGAGATATACTGCTGACTGGTGCTGATGATGCTGAAGTGGATGATGTGATTGCTTTACCCCCACATCTGAGATGTGCATCACACACATTAAACCTCATTTCGTGCAATGACATGGATAAGTGGTTGCAAAAAACACCTGCAACAAAAGCAGTCTACAGAAGCGCTACCGCAAAGTGTGCAGGGTTGTGGAACAAGACCAGCCGATCAACAGTGGCCTCGGAGCTCCTGGAGGACATCGTTGCAAAGAAGCTGCTGGTACCTTGCACAACCAGGTGGAATTCGTTTTACGATGCCCTGGCTCGAATCTCTGGGATATCGCTGGTGGATTTGAACACCCTCTCCTCCAGACTACAGCTTAAATCAATCAATGAAAGGGAACATCTATTTCTCAAAGAGTACTGTACCGTCATGAAGCCACTTTGTAGCGCACTGGACATTCTTCAGGGAGAAGAAAATTGCTATTATGGCACACTCCTACCCACACTGGAAACAGTGATGTCCAGGACTCTGGAAATGAAGAATGGACTGCAAATCCTTGTTGGCCTACCAGATGCAGTTGTGGAGGTGAGAACTGTGATTGTCATTTGCATTTTTCTTTAATTTAAATAAATCAGCCAATTGCATTTTATAAATGCACTCACATGGGTAGGCTGTGTGACAGCCTACATGTGGATGTGTGAGACAATACATCTGCAAAGCATTTTAGCTCTAAAGTGTAAATGTTGTACACATTTTGTGGCCCTGAAATAAAATTAATTATGGAACTATGCATGTAATAAATGCATTTTACTTTTCCCCCTTAAAAAAAGTACTAAATAACTGAATAATGTTTTGTTTTTGTCTTGTTATACACATCATTTCAGGCAATCAAGAGAAGATTCACAACTGTTCTTGAGAGTGAAGATGCTGTCCTGGCTGCGGTGACACTGCCAAAGTTTAAGCTCCGCTGGTTGCATGACAGGGAGAGGAAAGACCAGGCGAAGGCAAGGCTTGTATCAGAATGCCGAAAACAGGTCCTTGAACAGGAGCAGCAACCAACCAACCCAACACCAGAGCAGAGCACTGGGTCTGCCAAAGAGGGTGACTTCTTTACCCTTTCAGATGATGAGGACACCGCCTCTGCCCCTGCTGAAACTGAAGTAGCTGATTACCTCAAATCAGGAGCGACAGGGATTGACACTCTTAATAAATTTCCTTTGATAAAGAAAATATCTCTTAGATATAATGCAGCCACTCCATCCAGTGCCCCAGTAGAACGACTCTTTAGCCTGGGTAGCCTGATTTTAACTCCAAAGAGGAACAGGCTATCAGATCAAAAGTTTGAGAGGCTTCTCCTCATGAGATTCAACCATTGGTTTGAGAGCTAGGAAGGAAGAAATTAACAGATGGAGAGGAGAGGAGATTTGGAGATAGAGAGTGAGAGAATACATTATATCACCACTAGTGCCCTCTGCTGGAGTGAAGAGTTTTGGAGTATTGTGTAAGGCTTAAGCCATTTGTGTTTTTTTGTTAAATACCTCCTGTGCATTGCACTGCACGTGCACATACAGCAGCCTTACTGAAAAGCATCTCAATGTGCTTATTGAGGCTGAAAGCACTTTAAGTTTATCCATCTTTTCTTAGTATTGTTAACTTTACGGTGTAAGAAGAGTGTACTCATTTTGTATTTGATTATTTATTTTCTTCATATTGCACAGCACCATTTGTTTTGAAGGCAAGTTGAGGCTACAATAAAGATGCCTGTCAACATTTCTGTACATGTTTTATTGTTCCACTACATTTCATAATGTTAGGAGGGAGTTGTCTTTTCTCTTACTGTGCGACAGAACAAAAAACCTTCTTTTAAATCGTTTTTTATATTATTATTTTTTAAAGTAAAGTAAAGTAACTTTAAAAGTTACTTTCATAAAGTAAAGTAAAGTAAAGTAACTTAAGTAACTAAAGTTACTTTTTTAGATAAGTAACTATAACTATAACTCTTTACTTTTTAAAAGTAACTTGAACAACACTGCCTCCGACACCATGGACTATAGCCTTTCGCTTTTGCGTGATTTTCACCTTTTTTTTTTAAAATCCTCCAAAATCGTGAAAAACGACATACTAGTATGCGGTCCGAGACCATGGACTATAGCCTTTCGCTTTTGCGTGATTTTCACCTTTTTTTTTGAATCCTCCGAAATCGTGAAAAACGACATACTATAGTATGCCCTCCGACACCATGGACTATAGCCTTTCGCTTTTGCGTGATTTTCACCTTTTTTTTTAATCCTCCGAAATCGTGAAAAACGACATACTATAGTATGCCCTCCGACACCATGGACTATAGCCTTTCGCTTTTGCGTGATTTTCACCTTTTTTTCAAATCCTCCGAAATCGTGAAAAACGACATACTATAGTATGCCCTCCGACACCATGGACTATAGCCTTTCGCTTTTGCGTGATTTTCACCTTTTTTTCAAATCCTCCGAAATCGTGAAAAAACGACAAACTATAGTATGCCCTCCGACACCATGGACTATAGCCTTTCGCTTTTGCGTGATTTTCACCTTTTTTTTTAAATCCTCCGAAATCGTGAAAAACGACATACTATAGTATGCCCTCCGACACCATGGACTATAGCCTTTCGCTTTTGCGTGATTTTCACCTTTTTTTCAAATCCTCCGAAATCGTGAAAAACGACATACTATAGTATGCCCTCCGACACCATGGACTATAGCCTTTCGCTTTTGCGTGATTTTCACCTTTTTTTTTAATCCTCCGAAATCGTGAAAAACGACATACTATAGTATGCCCTCCGACACGCCTTTCGCTTTTGCGTGATTTTCACCTTTTTTTTTTAAATCCTCCGAAATCGTGAAAAACGACATACTAGTATGCGGTCCGAGACCATGGACTATAGCCTTTCGCTTTTGCGTGATTTTCACCTTTTTTTTTAAATCCTCCGAAATCGTGAAAAATGACATACTATAGTATGCCCTCCGACACCATGGACTATAGCCTTTCGCTTTTGCGTGATTTTCACCTTTTTTTCAAATCCTCCGAAATCGTGAAAAACGACATACTATAGTATGCCCTCCGACACCATGGACTATAGCCTTTCGCTTTTGCGTGATTTTCACCTTTTTTTTTAATCCTCCGAAATCGTGAAAAACGACATACTATAGTATGCCCTCCGACACCATGGACTATAGCCTTTTGCTTTCGCGTGATTTTCACCTTTTTTTTAAATCCTCCGAAATCGTTAAAAACGACATACTATAGTATGCTCTCCGACACCATGGACTATAGCCTTTCGCTTTTGCGTGATTTTCACCTTTTTTTCAAATCCTCCGAAATCGTGAAAAACGACATACTATAGTATGCCCTCCGACACCATGGACTATAGCCTTTCGCTTTTGCGTGATTTTCACCTTTTTTTTTAAATCCTCCAAAATCGTGAAAAACCACATACTATAGTATGCCCTCCGACACCATGGACTATAGCCTTTCGCTTTTGCGTGATTTTCACCTTTTTTTTTAAAATCCTCCAAAATCGTGAAAAACGACATACTAGTATGCGGTCCGAGACCATGGACTATAGCCTTTCGCTTTTGCGTGATTTTCACCTTTTTTTTTAAATCCTCCGAAATCGTGAAAAACGACATACTATAGTATGCCCTCCGACACCATGGACTATAGCCTTTCGCTTTTGCGTGATTTTCACCTTTTTTTTTAATCCTCCGAAATCGTGAAAAACGACATACTATAGTATGCCCTCCGACACCATGGACTATAGCCTTTCGCTTTTGCGTGATTTTCACCTTTTTTTCAAATCCTCCGAAATCGTGAAAAACGACATACTATAGTATGCCCTCCGACACCATGGACTATAGCCTTTCGCTTTTGCGTGATTTTCACCTTTTTTTCAAATCCTCCGAAATCGTGAAAAACGACATACTATAGTATGCCCTCCGACAACATGGACTATAGCCTTTCGCTTTTGCGTGATTTTCACCTTTTTTTTTAAATCCTCCGAAATCGTGAAAAACGACATACTATAGTATGCCCTCCCACACCATGGACTATAGCCTTTCGCTTTTGCGTGATTTTCACCTTTTTTTCAAATCCTCCGAAATCGTGAAAAACGACATACTATAGTATGCCCTCCGACACCATGGACTATAGCCTTTCGCTTTTGCGTGATTTTCACCTTTTTTTTTAATCCTCCGAAATTGTGAAAAACGACATACTATAGTATGCCCTCCGACACCATGGACTATAGCCTTTTGCTTTTGCGTGATTTTCACCTTTTTTTTTAAATCCTCCGAAATCGTTAAAAACGACATACTATAGTATGCTCTCCGACACCATGGACTATAGCCTTTCGCTTTTGCGTGATTTTCACCTTTTTTTCAAATCCTCCGAAATCGTGAAAAACGACATACAATAGTATGCCCTCCGACACCATGGACGATAGCCTTTCGCTTTTGCGTGATTTTCACCTTTTTTTTTAAATCCTCCGAAATCGTGAAAAACCACATACTATATAGTATGCCCTCCGACACCATGGACTATAGCCTTTCGCTTTTGCGTGATTTTCACCTTTTTTTTTAATCCTCCGAAATCGTGAAAAACGACATACTATAGTATGCCCTCCGACACCATGGACTATAGCCTTTCGCTTTTGCGTGATTTTCACCTTTTTTTTTTAAATCCTCCGAAATCGTGAAAAACGACATACTAGTATGCGGTCCGAGACCATGGACTATAGCCTTTCGCTTTTGCGTGATTTTCACCTTTTTTTTAAAATCCTCCGAAATCGTGAAAAACGACATACTATAGTATGCCCTCCGACACCATGGACTATAGCCTTTCGCTTTTGCGTGATTTTCACCTTTTTTTTTAATCCTCCGAAATCGTGAAAAACGACATACTATAGTATGCCCTCCGACACCATGGACTATAGCCTTTCGCTTTTGCGTGATTTTCACCTTTTTTTCAAATCCTCCGAAATCGTGAAAAACGACATACTATAGTATGCCCTCCGACACCATGGACTATAGCCTTTCGCTTTTGCGTGATTTTCACCTTTTTTTTTTAATCCTCCGAAATCGTGAAAAACGACATACTAGTATGCGGTCCGAGACCATGGACTATAGCCTTTCGCTTTTGCGTGATTTTCACCTTTTTTTTTAAATCCTCCGAAATCGTGAAAAACGACATACTATAGTATGCCCTCCGACACCATGGACTATAGCCTTTCGCTTTTGCGTGATTTTCACCTTTTTTTCAAATCCTCCGAAATCGTGAAAAACGACATACTATAGTATGCCCTCCGACACCATGGACTATAGCCTTTCGCTTTTGCGTGATTTCCACCTTTTTTTTTAATCCTCCGAAATCGTGAAAAACGACATACTATAGTATGCCCTACGACACCATGGACTATAGCCTTTTGCTTTCGCGTGATTTTCACCTTTTTTTTAAATCCTCCGAAATCGTTAAAAACGACATACTATAGTATGCTCTCCGACACTATGGACTATAGCCTTTCGCTTTTGCGTGATTTTCACCTTTTTTTCAAATCCTCCGAAATCGTGAAAAACGACATACTATAGTATGCCCTCCGACACCATGGACTATAGCCTTTCGCTTTTGCGTGATTTTCACCTTTTTTTTTAAATCCTCCGAAATCGTGAAAAACGACATACTATAGTATGCCCTCCGACACCATGGACTATAGCCTTTCGCTTTTGCGTGATTTTCACCTTTTTTTTAAATCCTCCGAAATCGTGAAAAACGACATACTATAGTATGCCCTCCGACACCATGGACTATAGCCTTTCGCTTTTGCGTGATTTTCACCTTTTTTTCAAATCCTCCGAAATCGTGAAAAACGACATACTATAGTATGCCCTCCGACACCATGGACTATAGCCTTTCGCTTTTGCGTGATTTTCACCTTTTTTTCAAATCCTCCGAAATCGTGAAAAACGACATACTATAGTATGCCCTCCGACACGATGGACTATAGCCTTTCGCTTTTGCGTGATTTTCACCTTTTTTTTTAATCCTCCGAAATCGTTAAAAACGACATACTATAGTATGCCCTCCGACACCATGGACTATAGCCTTTCGCTTTTGCGTGATTTTCACCTTTTTTTCAAATCCTCCGAAATCGTGAAAAACGACATACTATAGTATGCCCTCCGACACCATGGACTATAGCCTTTCGCTTTTGCGTGATTTTCACCTTTTTTTCAAATCCTCCGAAATCGTGAAAAACGACATACTATAGTATGCCCTCCGACACCATGGACTATAGCCTTTCGCTTTTGCGTGATTTTCACCTTTTTTTCAAATCCTCCGAAATCGTGAAAAACGACATACTATAGTATGCCCTCCGACACTATGGACTATAGCCTTTCGCTTTTGCGTGATTTTCACCTTTTTTTCAAATCCTCCGAAATCGTGAAAAACGACATACTATAGTATGCCCTCCGACACCATGGACTATAGCCTTTCGCTTTTGCGTGATTTTCACCTTTTTTTTTAAATCCTCCGAAATCGTGAAAAACGACATACTATAGTATGCCCTCCGACACCATGGACTATAGCCTTTCGCTTTTGCGTGATTTTCACCTTTTTTTTAAATCCTCCGAAATCGTGAAAAACGACATACTATAGTATGCCCTCCGACACCATGGACTATAGCCTTTCGCTTTTGCGTGATTTTCACCTTTTTTTCAAATCCTCCGAAATCGTGAAAAACGACATACTATAGTATGCCCTCCGACACCATGGACTATAGCCTTTCGCTTTTGCGTGATTTTCACCTTTTTTTCAAATCCTCCGAAATCGTGAAAAACGACATACTATAGTATGCCCTCCGACACGATGGACTATAGCCTTTCGCTTTTGCGTGATTTTCACCTTTTTTTTTAATCCTCCGAAATCGTTAAAAACGACATACTATAGTATGCCCTCCGACACCATGGACTATAGCCTTTCGCTTTTGCGTGATTTTCACCTTTTTTTCAAATCCTCCGAAATCGTGAAAAACGACATACTATAGTATGCCCTCCGACACCATGGACTATAGCCTTTCGCTTTTGCGTGATTTTCACCTTTTTTTCAAATCCTCCGAAATCGTGAAAAACGACATACTATAGTATGCCCTCCGACACCATGGACTATAGCCTTTCGCTTTTGCGTGATTTTCACCTTTTTTTCAAATCCTCCGAAATCGTGAAAAACGACATACTATAGTATGCCCTCCGACACGATGGACTATAGCCTTTCGCTTTTGCGTGATTTTCACCTTTTTTTTTAATCCTCCGAAATCGTTAAAAACGACATACTATAGTATGCTCTCCGACACCATGGACTATAGCCTTTCGCTTTTGCGTGATTTTCACATTTTTTTCAAATCCTCCGAAATCGTGAAAAACGACATACTATAGTATGCCCTCCGACACCATGGACTATAGCCTTTCGCTTTTGCGTGATTTTCACCTTTTTTTTTTAAATCCTCCAAAATCGTGAAAAACGACATACTAGTATGCGGTCCGAGACCATGGACTATAGCCTTTCGCTTTTGCGTGATTTTCACCTTTTTTTTTAAAATCCTCCAAAATCGTGAAAAACGACATACTAGTATGCGGTCCGAGACCATGGACTATAGCCTTTCGCTTTTGCGTGATTTTCACCTTTTTTTTTAAATCCTCCGAAATCGTGAAAAACGACATACTATAGTATGCCCTCCGACACCATGGACTATAGCCTTTCGCTTTTGCGTGATTTTCACCTTTTTTTCAAATCCTCCGAAATCGTGAAAAACGACATACTATAGTATGCCCTCCGACACCATGGACTATAGCCTTTCGCTTTTGCGTGATTTTCACCTTTTTTTTAATCCTCCGAAATCGTTAAAAACGACATACTATAGTATGCTCTCCGACACCATGGACTATAGCCTTTCGCTTTTGCGTGATTTTCACCTTTTTTTTTTAAATCCTCCAAAATCGTGAAAAACGACATACTAGTATGCGGTCCGAGACCATGGACTATAGCCTTTCGCTTTTGCGTGATTTTCACCTTTTTTTTTAAAATCCTCCAAAATCGTGAAAAACGACATACTAGTATGCGGTCCGAGACCATGGACTATAGCCTTTCGCTTTTGCGTGATTTTCACCTTTTTTTTTAAATCCTCCGAAATCGTGAAAAACGACATACTATAGTATGCCCTCCGACACCATGGACTATAGCCTTTCGCTTTTGCGTGATTTTCACCTTTTTTTCAAATCCTCCGAAATCGTGAAAAACGACATACTATAGTATGCCCTCCGACACCATGGACTATAGCCTTTCGCTTTTGCGTGATTTTCACCTTTTTTTTAATCCTCCGAAATCGTTAAAAACGACATACTATAGTATGCTCTCCGACACCATGGACTATAGCCTTTCGCTTTTCCGTGATTTTCACATTTTTTTCAAATCCTCCGAAATCGTGAAAAACGACATACTATAGTATGCCCTCCGACACCATGGACTATAGCCTTTCGCTTTTGCGTGATTTTCACCTTTTTTTTTAATCCTCCGAAATCGTTAAAAACGACATACTATAGTATGCCCTCCGACACCATGGACTATAGCCTTTCGCTTTTGCGTGATTTTCACCTTTTTTTTTATCCTCCGAAATCGTGAAAAACGACATACTATAGTATGCCCTCCGACACGCCTTTCGCTTTTGCGTGATTTTCACATTTTTTTCAAATCCTCCGAAATCGTGAAAAACGACATACTATAGTATGCCCTCCGACACCATGGACTATAGCCTTTCGCTTTTGCGTGATTTTCACCTTTTTTTTTAAAAATCCTCCAAAATCGTGAAAAACGACATACTAGTATGCGGTCCGAGACCATGGACTATAGCCTTTCGCTTTTGCGTGATTTTCACCTTTTTTTTTAAATCCTCCGAAATCGTGAAAAACGACATACTATAGTATGCCCTCCGACACCATGGACTATAGCCTTTCGCTTTTGCGTGATTTTCACCTTTTTTTTTAATCCTCCGAAATCGTGAAAAACGAGATACTATAGTATGCCCTCCGACACCATGGACTATAGCCTTTCGCTTTTGCGTGATTTTCACCTTTTTTTTTTAAATCCTCCGAAATCGTGAAAAACGACATACTAGTATGCGGTCCGAGACCATGGACTATAGCCTTTCGCTTTTGCGTGATTTTCACCTTTTTTTTTAAATCCTCCGAAATCGTGAAAAACGACATACTATAGTATGCCCTCCGACACCATGGACTATAGCCTTTCGCTTTTGCGTGATTTTCACCTTTTTTTTTAATCCTCCGAAATCGTGAAAAACGACATACTATAGTATGCCCTCCGACACCATGGACTATAGCCTTTCGCTTTTGCGTGATTTTCACCTTTTTTTCAAATCCTCCGAAATCGTGAAAAACGACATACTATAGTATGCCCTCCGACACCATGGACTATAGCCTTTCGCTTTTGCGTGATTTTCACCTTTTTTTCAAATCCTCCGAAATCGTGAAAAACGACATACTATAGTATGCCCTCCGACACCATGGACTATAGCCTTTCGCTTTTGCGTGATTTTCACCTTTTTTTTTAAATCCTCCGAAATCGTGAAAAACGACATACTATAGTATGCCCTCCGACACCATGGACTATAGCCTTTCGCTTTTGCGTGATTTTCACCTTTTTTTCAAATCCTCCGAAATTGTGAAAAACGACATACTATAGTATGCCCTCCGACACCATGGACTATAGCCTTTCGCTTTTGCGTGATTTTCACCTTTTTTTCAAATCCTCCGAAATCGTGAAAAACGACATACTATAGTATGCCCTCCGACACCATGGACTATAGCCTTTCGCTTTTGCGTGATTTTCACCTTTTTTTTTATCCTCCGAAATCGTGAAAAACGACATACTATAGTATGCCCTCCGACACGCCTTTCGCTTTTGCGTGATTTTCACCTTTTTTTTTTAAATCCTCCGAAATCGTGAAAAACGACATACTATAGTATGCCCTCCGACACCATGGACTATAGCCTTTCGCTTTTGCGTGATTTTCACCTTTTTTTCAAATCCTCCGAAATTGTGAAAAACGACATACTATAGTATGCCCTCCGACACCATGGACTATAGCCTTTCGCTTTTGCGTGATTTTCACCTTTTTTTTTAAATCCTCCGAAATCGTGAAAAACGACATACTATAGTATGCCCTCCGACACCATGGACTATAGCCTTTCGCTTTTGCGTGATTTTCACCTTTTTTTCAAATCCTCCGAAATTGTGAAAAACGACATACTATAGTATGCCCTCCGACACCATGGACTATAGCCTTTCGCTTTTGCGTGATTTTCACCTTTTTTTCAAATCCTCCGAAATCGTGAAAAACGACATACTATAGTATGCCCTCCGACACCATGGACTATAGCCTTTCGCTTTTGCGTGATTTTCACCTTTTTTTTTATCCTCCGAAATCGTGAAAAACGACATACTATAGTATGCCCTCCGACACGCCTTTCGCTTTTGCGTGATTTTCACCTTTTTTTTTTAAATCCTCCGAAATCGTGAAAAACGACATACTAGTATGCGGTCCGAGACCATGGACTATAGCCTTTCGCTTTTGCGTGATTTTCACCTTTTTTTTTAATCCTCCGAAATCGTGAAAAACGACATACTATAGTATGCCCTCCGACACCATGGACTATAGCCTTTTGCTTTCGCGTGATTTTCACCTTTTTTTTAAATCATCCGAAATCGTTAAAAACGACATACTATAGTATGCTCTCCGACACCATGGACTATAGCCTTTCGCTTTTGCGTGATTTTCACCTTTTTTTCAAATCCTCCGAAATCGTGAAAAACGACATACTATAGTATGCCCTCCGACACCATGGACTATAGCCTTTCGCTTTTGCGTGATTTTCACCTTTTTTTCAAATCCTCCGAAATCGTGAAAAACGACATACTATAGTATGCCCTCCGACACCATGGACTATAGCCTTTCGCTTTTGCGTGATTTTCACCTTTTTTTTAAAATCCTCCGAAATCGTGAAAAACGACATACTATAGTATGCCCTCCGACACCATGGACTATAGCCTTTCGCTTTTGCGTGATTTTCACCTTTTTTTCAAATCCTCCGAAATCGTGAAAAACGACATACTATAGTATGCCCTCCGACACCATGGACTATAGCCTTTCGCTTTTGCGTGATTTTCACCTTTTTTTCAAATCCTCCGAAATCGTGAAAAACGACATACTATAGTATGCCCTCCGACACCATGGACTATAGCCTTTCGCTTTTGCGTGATTTTCACCTTTTTTTCAAATCCTCCGAAATCGTGAAAAACGACATACTATAGTATGCCCTCCGACACCATGGACTATAGCCTTTCGCTTTTGCGTGATTTTCACCTTTTTTTTTAATCCTCCGAAATCGTTAAAAACGACATACTATAGTATGCTCTCCGACACCATGGACTATAGCCTTTCGCTTTTGCGTGATTTTCACATTTTTTTCAAATCCTCCGAAATCGTGAAAAACGACATACTATAGTATGCCCTCCGACACCATGGACTATAGCCTTTCGCTTTTGCGTGATTTTCACCTTTTTTTTTTAAATCCTCCAAAATCGTGAAAAACGACATACTAGTATGCGGTCCGAGACCATGGACTATAGCCTTTCGCTTTTGCGTGATTTTCACCTTTTTTTTTAAATCCTCCGAAATCGTGAAAAACGACATACTATAGTATGCCCTCCGACACCATGGACTATAGCCTTTCGCTTTTGCGTGATTTTCACCTTTTTTTCAAATCCTCCGAAATCGTGAAAAACGACATACTATAGTATGCCCTCCGACACCATGGACTATAGCCTTTCGCTTTTGCGTGATTTTCACCTTTTTTTTTAATCCTCCGAAATCGTTAAAAACGACATACTATAGTATGCTCTCCGACACCATGGACTATAGCCTTTCGCTTTTGCGTGATTTTCACATTTTTTTCAAATCCTCCGAAATCGTGAAAAACGACATACTATAGTATGCCCTCCGACACCATGGACTATAGCCTTTCGCTTTTGCGTGATTTTCACCTTTTTTTTTAAAAATCCTCCAAAATCGTGAAAAACGACATACTAGTATGCGGTCCGAGACCATGGACTATAGCCTTTCGCTTTTGCGTGATTTTCACCTTTTTTTTTTAAATCCTCCGAAATCGTGAAAAACGACATACTATAGTATGCCCTCCGACACCATGGACTATAGCCTTTCGCTTTTGCGTGATTTTCACCTTTTTTTTTAATCCTCCGAAATCGTGAAAAACGACATACTATAGTATGCCCTCCGACACCATGGACTATAGCCTTTCGCTTTTGCGTGATTTTCACCTTTTTTTTTAAAATCCTCCGAAATCGTGAAAAACGACATACTATAGTATGCCCTCCGACACCATGGACTATAGCCTTTCGCTTTTGCGTGATTTTCACCTTTTTTTTTTAAATCCTCCAAAATCGTGAAAAACGACATACTAGTATGCGGTCCGAGACCATGGACTATAGCCTTTCGCTTTTGCGTGATTTTCACCTTTTTTTTTAAATCCTCCGAAATCGTGAAAAACGACATACTATAGTATGCCCTCCGACACCATGGACTATAGCCTTTCGCTTTTGTGTGATTTTCACCTTTTTTTCAAATCCTCCGAAATCGTGAAAAACGACATACTATAGTATGCCCTCCGACACCATGGACTATAGCCTTTCGCTTTTGCGTGATTTTCACCTTTTTTTCAAATCCTCCGAAATCGTGAAAAACGACATACTATAGTATGCCCTCCGACACCATGGACTATAGCCTTTCGCTTTTGCGTGATTTTCACCTTTTTTTTTTAATCCTCCGAAATCGTGAAAAACGACATACTATAGTATGCCCTCCGACACCATGGACTATAGCCTTTCGCTTTTGCGTGATTTTCACCTTTTTTTTTTAAATCCTCCAAAATCGTGAAAAACGACATACTAGTATGCGGTCCGAGACCATGGACTATAGCCTTTCGCTTTTGCGTGATTTTCACCTTTTTTTTTAAATCCTCCGAAATCGTGAAAAACGACATACTATAGTATGCCCTCCGACACCATGGACTATAGCCTTTCGCTTTTGCGTGATTTTCACCTTTTTTTCAAATCCTCCGAAATCGTGAAAAACGACATACTATAGTATGCCCTCCGACACCATGGACTATAGCCTTTCGCTTTTGCGTGATTTTCACCTTTTTTTCAAATCCTCCGAAATCGTGAAAAACGACATACTATAGTATGCCCTCCGACACCATGGACTATAGCCTTTCGCTTTTGCGTGATTTTCACCTTTTTTTTTAATCCTCCGAAATCGTGAAAAACGACATACTATAGTATGCCCTCCGACACCATGGACTATAGCCTTTCGCTTTTGCGTGATTTTCACCTTTTTTTCAAATCCTCCGAAATCGTGAAAAACTACATACTATAGTATGCGCTCCGACACCATGGACTATAGCCTTTCGCTTTTGCGTGATTTTCACCTTTTTTTTTAATCCTCCGAAATCGTGAAAAACGACATACTATAGTATGCCCTCCGACACGCCTTTCGCTTTTGCGTGAATTTCACCTTTTTTTTTTAAATCCTCCGAAATCGTGAAAAACGACATACTAGTATGCGGTCCGAGACCATGGACTATAGCCTTTCGCTTTTGCGTGATTTTCACCTTTTTTTTAAATCCTCCGAAATCGTGAAAAACGACATACTATAGTATGCCCTCCGACACCATGGACTATAGCCTTTCGCTTTTGCGTGATTTTCACCTTTTTTTCAAATCCTCCGAAATCGTGAAAAACGACATACTATAGTATGCCCTCCGACACCATGGACTATAGCCTTTCGCTTTTGCGTGATTTTCACCTTTTTTTTTAATCCTCCGAAATCGTGAAAAATGACATACTATAGTATGCCCTCCGACACCATGGACTATAGCCTTTTGCTTTCGCGTGATTTTCACCTTTTTTTTAAATCCTCCGAAATCGTTAAAAACGACATACTATAGTATGCTCTCCGACACCATGGACTATAGCCTTTCGCTTTTGCGCGATTTTCACCTTTTTTTCAAATCCTCCGAAATCGTGAAAAACGACATACTATAGTATGCCCTCCGACACCATGGACTATAGCCTTTCGCTTTTGCGTGATTTTCACCTTTTTTTTTAAATCCTCCAAAATCGTGAAAAACCACATACTATAGTATGCCCTCCGACACCATGGACTATAGCCTTTCGCTTTTGCGTGATTTTCACCTTTTTTTCAAATCCTCCGAAATCGTGAAAAACGACATACTATAGTATGCCCTCCGACACCATGGACTATAGCCTTTCGCTTTTGCGTGATTTTCACCTTTTTTTCAAATCCTCCGAAATCGTGAAAAACGACATACTATAGTATGCCCTCCGACACCATGGACTATAGCCTTTCGCTTTTGCGTGATTTTCACCTTTTTTTCAAATCCTCCGAAATCGTGAAAAACGACATACTATAGTATGCCCTCCGACACCATGGACTATAGCCTTTCGCTTTTGCGTGATTTTCACCTTTTTTTTTAAATCCTCCGAAATCGTGAAAAACGACATACTATAGTATGCCCTCCGACACCATGGACTATAGCCTTTCGCTTTTGCGTGATTTTCACCTTTTTTTCAAATCCTCCGAAATCGTGAAAAACGACATACTATAGTATGCCCTCCGACACCATGGACTATAGCCTTTCGCTTTTGCGTGATTTTCACCTTTTTTTTAAAATCCTCCGAAATCGTGAAAAACGACATACTATAGTATGCCCTCCGACACCATGGACTATAGCCTTTCGCTTTTGCGTGATTTTCACCTTTTTTTCAAATCCTCCGAAATCGTGAAAAACGACATACTATAGTATGCCCTCCGACACCATGGACTATAGCCTTTCGCTTTTGCGTGATTTTCACCTTTTTTTTTAATCCTCCGAAATCGTGAAAAACGACATACTATAGTATGCCCTCCGACACGCCTTTCGCTTTTGCGTGATTTTCACCTTTTTTTTTAAAATCCTCCGAAATCGTGAAAAACGACATACTATAGTATGCCCTCCGACACCATGGACTATAGCCTTTCGCTTTTGCGTGATTTTCACCTTTTTTTCAAATCCTCCGAAATCGTGAAAAACGACATACTATAGTATGCCCTCCGACACCATGGACTATAGCCTTTCGCTTTTGCGTGATTTTCACCTTTTTTTCAAATCCTCCGAAATCGTGAAAAACGACATACTATAGTATGCCCTCCGACACCATGGACTATAGCCTTTCGCTTTTGCGTGATTTTCACCTTTTTTTTTAATCCTCCGAAATCGTTAAAAACGACATACTATAGTATGCTCTCCGACACCATGGACTATAGCCTTTCGCTTTTGCGTGATTTTCACATTTTTTTCAAATCCTCCGAAATCGTGAAAAACGACATACTATAGTATGCCCTCCGACACCATGGACTATAGCCTTTCGCTTTTGCGTGATTTTCACCTTTTTTTTTTAAATCCTCCAAAATCGTGAAAAACGACATACTAGTATGCGGTCCGAGACCATGGACTATAGCCTTTCGCTTTTGCGTGATTTTCACCTTTTTTTTTAAATCCTCCGAAATCGTGAAAAACGACATACTATAGTATGCCCTCCGACACCATGGACTATAGCCTTTCGCTTTTGCGTGATTTTCACCTTTTTTTCAAATCCTCCGAAATCGTGAAAAACGACATACTATAGTATGCCCTCCGACACCATGGACTATAGCCTTTCGCTTTTGCGTGATTTTCACCTTTTTTTTTAATCCTCCGAAATCGTTAAAAACGACATACTATAGTATGCTCTCCGACACCATGGACTATAGCCTTTCGCTTTTGCGTGATTTTCACATTTTTTTCAAATCCTCCGAAATCGTGAAAAACGACATACTATAGTATGCCCTCCGACACCATGGACTATAGCCTTTCGCTTTTGCGTGATTTTCACCTTTTTTTTTTAAAATCCTCCAAAATCGTGAAAAACGACATACTAGTATGCGGTCCGAGACCATGGACTATAGCCTTTCGCTTTTGCGTGATTTTCACCTTTTTTTTTAAATCCTCCGAAATCGTGAAAAACGACATACTATAGTATGCCCTCCGACACCATGGACTATAGCCTTTCGCTTTTGCGTGATTTTCACCTTTTTTTTTAATCCTCCGAAATCGTGAAAAACGACATACTATAGTATGCCCTCCGACACCATGGACTATAGCCTTTCGCTTTTGCGTGATTTTCACCTTTTTTTTTAAAATCCTCCGAAATCGTGAAAAACGACATACTATAGTATGCCCTCCGACACCATGGACTATAGCCTTTCGCTTTTGCGTGATTTTCACCTTTTTTTTTTAAATCCTCCAAAATCGTGAAAAACGACATACTAGTATGCGGTCCGAGACCATGGACTATAGCCTTTCGCTTTTGCGTGATTTTCACCTTTTTTTTTAAATCCTCCGAAATCGTGAAAAACGACATACTATAGTATGCCCTCCGACACCATGGACTATAGCCTTTCGCTTTTGTGTGATTTTCACCTTTTTTTCAAATCCTCCGAAATCGTGAAAAACGACATACTATAGTATGCCCTCCGACACCATGGACTATAGCCTTTCGCTTTTGCGTGATTTTCACCTTTTTTTCAAATCCTCCGAAATCGTGAAAAACGACATACTATAGTATGCCCTCCGACACCATGGACTATAGCCTTTCGCTTTTGCGTGATTTTCACCTTTTTTTTTTAATCCTCCGAAATCGTGAAAAACGACATACTATAGTATGCCCTCCGACACCATGGACTATAGCCTTTCGCTTTTGCGTGATTTTCACCTTTTTTTTTTAAATCCTCCAAAATCGTGAAAAACGACATACTAGTATGCGGTCCGAGACCATGGACTATAGCCTTTCGCTTTTGCGTGATTTTCACCTTTTTTTTTAAATCCTCCGAAATCGTGAAAAACGACATACTATAGTATGCCCTCCGACACCATGGACTATAGCCTTTCGCTTTTGCGTGATTTTCACCTTTTTTTCAAATCCTCCGAAATCGTGAAAAACGACATACTATAGTATGCCCTCCGACACCATGGACTATAGCCTTTCGCTTTTGCGTGATTTTCACCTTTTTTTCAAATCCTCCGAAATCGTGAAAAACGACATACTATAGTATGCCCTCCGACACCATGGACTATAGCCTTTCGCTTTTGCGTGATTTTCACCTTTTTTTTTAATCCTCCGAAATCGTGAAAAACGACATACTATAGTATGCCCTCCGACACCATGGACTATAGCCTTTCGCTTTTGCGTGATTTTCACCTTTTTTTCAAATCCTCCGAAATCGTGAAAAACGACATACTATAGTATGCGCTCCGACACCATGGACTATAGCCTTTCGCTTTTGCGTGATTTTCACCTTTTTTTTTAATCCTCCGAAATCGTGAAAAACGACATACTATAGTATGCCCTCCGACACGCCTTTCGCTTTTGCGTGATTTTCACCTTTTTTTTTTAAATCCTCCGAAATCGTGAAAAACGACATACTAGTATGCGGTCCGAGACCATGGACTATAGCCTTTCGCTTTTGCGTGATTTTCACCTTTTTTTTTAAATCCTCCGAAATCGTGAAAAACGACATACTATAGTATGCCCTCCGACACCATGGACTATAGCCTTTCGCTTTTGCGTGATTTTCACCTTTTTTTCAAATCCTCCGAAATCGTGAAAAACGACATACTATAGTATGCCCTCCGACACCATGGACTATAGCCTTTCGCTTTTGCGTGATTTTCACCTTTTTTTTTAATCCTCCGAAATCGTGAAAAACGACATACTATAGTATGCCCTCCGACACCATGGACTATAGCCTTTTGCTTTCGCGTGATTTTCACCTTTTTTTTTAAATCCTCCGAAATCGTTAAAAACGACATACTATAGTATGCTCTCCGACACCATGGACTATAGCCTTTCGCTTTTGCGTGATTTTCACCTTTTTTTCAAATCCTCCGAAATCGTGAAAAACGACATACTATAGTATGCCCTCCGACACCATGGACTATAGCCTTTCGCTTTTGCGTGATTTTCACCTTTTTTTTTAAATCCTCCAAAATCGTGAAAAACCACATACTATAGTATGCCCTCCGACACCATGGACTATAGCCTTTCGCTTTTGCGTGATTTTCACCTTTTTTTCAAATCCTCCGAAATCGTGAAAAACGACATACTATAGTATGCCCTCCGACACCATGGACTATAGCCTTTCGCTTTTGCGTGATTTTCACCTTTTTTTCAAATCCTCCGAAATCGTGAAAAACGACATACTATAGTATGCCCTCCGACACCATGGACTATAGCCTTTCGCTTTTGCGTGATTTTCACCTTTTTTTCAAATCCTCCGAAATCGTGAAAAACGACATACTATAGTATGCCCTCCGACACCATGGACTATAGCCTTTCGCTTTTGCGTGATTTTCACCTTTTTTTTTAAATCCTCCGAAATCGTGAAAAACGACATACTATAGTATGCCCTCCGACACCATGGACTATAGCCTTTCGCTTTTGCGTGATTTTCACCTTTTTTTCAAATCCTCCGAAATCGTGAAAAACGACATACTATAGTATGCCCTCCGACACCATGGACTATAGCCTTTCGCTTTTGCGTGATTTTCACCTTTTTTTTTAAATCCTCCGAAATCGTGAAAAACGACATACTATAGTATGCCCTCCGACACCATGGACTATAGCCTTTCGCTTTTGCGTGATTTTCACCTTTTTTTCAAATCCTCCGAAATCGTGAAAAACGACATACTATAGTATGCCCTCCGACACCATGGACTATAGCCTTTCGCTTTTGCGTGATTTTCACCTTTTTTTTTAATCCTCCGAAATCGTGAAAAACGACATACTATAGTATGCCCTCCGACACGCCTTTCGCTTTTGCGTGATTTTCACCTTTTTTTTTAAAATCCTCCGAAATCGTGAAAAACGACATACTAGTATGCGGTCCGAGACCATGGACTATAGCCTTTCGCTTTTGCGTGATTTTCACCTTTTTTTTTTAAAATCCTCCAAAATCGTGAAAAACGACATACTAGTATGCGGTCCGAGACCATGGACTATAGCCTTTCGCTTTTGCGTGATTTTCACCTTTTTTTTTAAATCCTCCGAAATCGTGAAAAACGACATACTATAGTATGCCCTCCGACACCATGGACTATAGCCTTTCGCTTTTGCGTGATTTTCACCTTTTTTTCAAATCCTCCGAAATCGTGAAAAACGACATACTATAGTATGCCCTCCGACACCATGGACTATAGCCTTTCGCTTTTGCGTGATTTTCACCTTTTTTTTTAATCCTCCGAAATCGTTAAAAACGACATACTATAGTATGCTCTCCGACACCATGGACTATAGCCTTTCGCTTTTGCGTGATTTTCACATTTTTTTCAAATCCTCCGAAATCGTGAAAAACGACATACTATAGTATGCCCTCCGACACCATGGACTATAGCCTTTCGCTTTTGCGTGATTTTCACCTTTTTTTTTAAAAATCCTCCAAAATCGTGAAAAACGACATACTAGTATGCGGTCCGAGACCATGGACTATAGCCTTTCGCTTTTGCGTGATTTTCACCTTTTTTTTTAAATCCTCCGAAATCGTGAAAAACGACATACTATAGTATGCCCTCCGACACCATGGACTATAGCCTTTCGCTTTTGCGTGATTTTCACCTTTTTTTTTAATCCTCCGAAATCGTGAAAAACGACATACTATAGTATGCCCTCCGACACCATGGACTATAGCCTTTCGCTTTTGCGTGATTTTCACCTTTTTTTTTTAAATCCTCAGAAATCGTGAAAAACGACATACTATAGTATGCCCTCCGACACCATGGACTATAGCCTTTCGCTTTTGCGTGATTTTCACCTTTTTTTTTTAAATCCTCCAAAATCGTGAAAAACGACATACTAGTATGCGGTCCGAGACCATGGACTATAGCCTTTCGCTTTTGCGTGATTTTCACCTTTTTTTTTAAATCCTCCGAAATCGTGAAAAACGACATACTATAGTATGCCCTCCGACACCATGGACTATAGCCTTTCGCTTTTGCGTGATTTTCACCTTTTTTTTTAATCCTCCGAAATCGTGAAAAACGACATACTATAGTATGCCCTCCGACACCATGGACTATAGCCTTTCGCTTTTGCGTGATTTTCACCTTTTTTTCAAATCCTCCGAAATCGTGAAAAACGACATACTATAGTATGCCCTCCGACACCATGGACTATAGCCTTTCGCTTTTGCGTGATTTTCACCTTTTTTTCAAATCCTCCGAAATCGTGAAAAACGACATACTATAGTATGCCCTCCGACACCATGGACTATAGCCTTTCGCTTTTGCGTGATTTTCACCTTTTTTTTTAAATCCTCCGAAATCGTGAAAAACGACATACTATAGTATGCCCTCCGACACCATGGACTATAGCCTTTCGCTTTTGCGTGATTTTCACCTTTTTTTCAAATCCTCCGAAATTGTGAAAAACGACATACTATAGTATGCCCTCCGACACCATGGACTATAGCCTTTCGCTTTTGCGTGATTTTCACCTTTTTTTCAAATCCTCCGAAATCGTGAAAAACGACATACTATAGTATGCCCTCCGACACCATGGACTATAGCCTTTCGCTTTTGCGTGATTTTCACCTTTTTTTTTATCCTCCGAAATCGTGAAAAACGACATACTATAGTATGCCCTCCGACACGCCTTTCGCTTTTGCGTGATTTTCACCTTTTTTTTTTAAATCCTCCGAAATCGTGAAAAACGACATACTATAGTATGCCCTCCGACACCATGGACTATAGCCTTTCGCTTTTGCGTGATTTTCACCTTTTTTTCAAATCCTCCGAAATTGTGAAAAACGACATACTATAGTATGCCCTCCGACACCATGGACTATAGCCTTTCGCTTTTGCGTGATTTTCACCTTTTTTTTTAAATCCTCCGAAATCGTGAAAAACGACATACTATAGTATGCCCTCCGACACCATGGACTATAGCCTTTCGCTTTTGCGTGATTTTCACCTTTTTTTCAAATCCTCCGAAATTGTGAAAAACGACATACTATAGTATGCCCTCCGACACCATGGACTATAGCCTTTCGCTTTTGCGTGATTTTCACCTTTTTTTCAAATCCTGCGAAATCGTGAAAAACGACATACTGTAGTATGCCCTCCGACACCATGGACTATAGCCTTTCGCTTTTGCGTGATTTTCACCTTTTTTTTTATCCTCCGAAATCGTGAAAAACGACATACTATAGTATGCCCTCCGACACGCCTTTCGCTTTTGCGTGATTTTCACCTTTTTTTTTAAAATCCTCCGAAATCGTGAAAAACGACATACTAGTATGCGGTCCGAGACCATGGACTATAGCCTTTCGCTTTTGCGTGATTTTCACCTTTTTTTTTAATCCTCCGAAATCGTGAAAAACGACATACTATAGTATGCCCTCCGACACCATGGACTATAGCCTTTTGCTTTCGCGTGATTTTCACCTTTTTTTTAAATCCTCCGAAATCGTTAAAAACGACATACTATAGTATGCTCTCCGACACCATGGACTATAGCCTTTCGCTTTTGCGTGATTTTCACCTTTTTTTCAAATCCTCCGAAATCGTGAAAAGCGACATACTATAGTATGCCCTCCGACACCATGGACTATAGCCTTTCGCTTTTGCGTGATTTTCACCTTTTTTTCAAATCCTCCGAAATCGTGAAAAACGACATACTATAGTATGCCCTCCGACACCATGGACTATAGCCTTTCGCTTTTGCGTGATTTTCACCTTTTTTTTAAAATCCTCCGAAATCGTGAAAAACGACATACTATAGTATGCCCTCCGACACCATGGACTATAGCCTTTCGCTTTTGCGTGATTTTCACCTTTTTTTCAAATCCTCCGAAATCGTGAAAAACGACATACTATAGTATGCCCTCCGACACCATGGACTATAGCCTTTCGCTTTTGCGTGATTTTCACCTTTTTTTCAAATCCTCCGAAATCGTGAAAAACGACATACTATAGTATGCCCTCCGACACCATGGACTATAGCCTTTCGCTTTTGCGTGATTTTCACCTTTTTTTCAAATCCTCCGAAATCGTGAAAAACGACATACTATAGTATGCCCTCCGACACCATGGACTATAGCCTTTCGCTTTTGCGTGATTTTCACCTTTTTTTTTAATCCTCCGAAATCGTTAAAAACGACATACTATAGTATGCTCTCCGACACCATGGACTATAGCCTTTCGCTTTTGCGTGATTTTCACATTTTTTTCAAATCCTCCGAAATCGTGAAAAACGACATACTATAGTATGCCCTCCGACACCATGGACTATAGCCTTTCGCTTTTGCGTGATTTTCACCTTTTTTTTTAAAATCCTCCAAAATCGTGAAAAACGACATACTAGTATGCGGTCCGAGACCATGGACTATAGCCTTTCGCTTTTGCGTGATTTTCACCTTTTTTTTTAAATCCTCCGAAATCGTGAAAAACGACATACTATAGTATGCCCTCCGACACCATGGACTATAGCCTTTCGCTTTTGCGTGATTTTCACCTTTTTTTCAAATCCTCCGAAATCGTGAAAAACGACATACTATAGTATGCCCTCCGACACCATGGACTATAGCCTTTCGCTTTTGCGTGATTTTCACCTTTTTTTTTAATCCTCCGAAATCGTTAAAAACGACATACTATAGTATGCTCTCCGACACCATGGACTATAGCCTTTCGCTTTTGCGTGATTTTCACATTTTTTTCAAATCCTCCGAAATCGTGAAAAACGACATACTATAGTATGCCCTCCGACACCATGGACTATAGCCTTTCGCTTTTGCGTGATTTTCACCTTTTTTTTTTTAAATCCTCCAAAATCGTGAAAAACGACATACTAGTATGCGGTCCGAGACCATGGACTATAGCCTTTCGCTTTTGCGTGATTTTCACCTTTTTTTTTAAATCCTCCGAAATCGTGAAAAACGACATACTATAGTATGCCCTCCGACACCATGGACTATAGCCTTTCGCTTTTGCGTGATTTTCACCTTTTTTTCAAATCCTCCGAAATTGTGAAAAACGACATACTATAGTATGCCCTCCGACACCATGGACTATAGCCTTTCGCTTTTGCGTGATTTTCACCTTTTTTTTTAATCCTCCGAAATCGTGAAAAACGACATACTATAGTATGCCCTCCGACACCATGGACTATAGCCTTTCGCTTTTGCGTGATTTTCACCTTTTTTTTTAAAAATCCTCCGAAATCGTGAAAAACGACATACTATAGTATGCCCTCCGACACCATGGACTATAGCCTTTCGCTTTTGCGTGATTTTCACCTTTTTTTTTTAAATCCTCCAAAATCGTGAAAAACGACATACTAGTATGCGGTCCGAGACCATGGACTATAGCCTTTCGCTTTTGCGTGATTTTCACCTTTTTTTTTAAATCCTCCGAAATCGTGAAAAACGACATACTATAGTATGCCCTCCGACACCATGGACTATAGCCTTTCGCTTTTGCGTGATTTTCACCTTTTTTTCAAATCCTCCGAAATCGTGAAAAACGACATACTATAGTATGCCCTCCGACACCATGGACTATAGCCTTTCGCTTTTGCGTGATCTTCACCTTTTTTTCAAATCCTCCGAAATCGTGAAAAACGACATACTATAGTATGCCCTCCGACACCATGGACTATAGCCTTTCGCTTTTGCGTGATTTTCACCTTTTTTTTTAATCCTCCGAAATCGTGAAAAACGACATACTATAGTATGCCCTCCGACACCATGGACTATAGCCTTTCGCTTTTGCGTGATTTTCACCTTTTTTTTTTAAATCCTCCAAAATCGTGAAAAACGACATACTAGTATGCGGTCCGAGACCATGGACTATAGCCTTTCGCTTTTGCGTGATTTTCACCTTTTTTTCAAATCCTCCGAAATCGTGAAAAACGACATACTATAGTATGCCCTCCGACACCATGGACTATAGCCTTTCGCTTTTGCGTGATCTTCACCTTTTTTTCAAATCCTCCGAAATCGTGAAAAACGACATACTATAGTATGCCCTCCGACACCATGGACTATAGCCTTTCGCTTTTGCGTGATTTTCACCTTTTTTTTTAAATCCTCCGAAATCGTGAAAAACGACATACTATAGTATGCCCTCCGACACCATGGACTATAGCCTTTCGCTTTTGCGTGATTTTCACCTTTTTTTCAAATCCTCCGAAATCGTGAAAAACGACATACTATAGTATGCCCTCCGACACCATGGACTATAGCCTTTCGCTTTTGCGTGATTTTCACCTTTTTTTCAAATCCTCCGAAATCGTGAAAAACGACATACTATAGTATGCCCTCCGACACCATGGACTATAGCCTTTCGCTTTTGCGTGATTTTCACCTTTTTTTTTAAATCCTCCGAAATCGTGAAAAACTACATACTATAGTATGCCCTCCGACACCATGGACTATAGCCTTTCGCTTTTGCGTGATTTTCACCTTTTTTTCAAATCCTCCGAAATCGTGAAAAACGACATACTATAGTATGCCCTCCGACACCATGGACTATAGCCTTTCGCTTTTGCGTGATTTTCACCTTTTTTTTTAATCCTCCGAAATCGTGAAAAACGACATACTATAGTATGCCCTCCGACACGCCTTTCGCTTTTGCGTGATTTTCACCTTTTTTTTTAAAATCCTCCGAAATCGTGAAAAACGACATACTAGTATGCGGTCCGAGACCATGGACTATAGCCTTTCGCTTTTGCGTGATTTTCACCTTTTTTTTTAAATCCTCCGAAATCGTGAAAAACGACATACTATAGTATGCCCTCCGACACCATGGACTATAGCCTTTCGCTTTTGCGTGATTTTCACCTTTTTTTCAAATCCTCCGAAATCGTGAAAAACGACATACTATAGTATGCCCTCCGACACCATGGACTATAGCCTTTCGCTTTTGCGTGATTTTCACCTTTTTTTTAATCCTCCGAAATCGTGAAAAACGACATACTATAGTATGCCCTCCGACACCATGGACTATAGCCTTTTGCTTTCGCGTGATTTTCACCTTTTTTTTAAATCCTCCGAAATCGTTAAAAACGACATACTATAGTATGCTCTCCGACACCATGGACTATAGCCTTTCGCTTTTGCGTGATTTTCACCTTTTTTTCAAATCCTCCGAAATCGTGAAAAACGACATACTATAGTATGCCCTCCGACACCATGGACTATAGCCTTTCGCTTTTGCGTGATTTTCACCTTTTTTTTTAAATCCTCCAAAATCGTGAAAAACCACATACTATAGTATGCCCTCCGACACCATGGACTATAGCCTTTCGCTTTTGCGTGATTTTCACCTTTTTTTCAAATCCTCCGAAATCGTGAAAAACGACATACTATAGTATGCCCTCCGACACCATGGACTATAGCCTTTCGCTTTTGCGTGATTTTCACCTTTTTTTCAAATCCTCCGAAATCGTGAAAAACGACATACTATAGTATGCCCTCCGACACCATGGACTATAGCCTTTCGCTTTTGCGTGATTTTCACCTTTTTTTCAAATCCTCCGAAATCGTGAAAAACGACATACTATAGTATGCCCTCCGACACCATGGACTATAGCCTTTCGCTTTTGCGTGATTTTCACCTTTTTTTTTAAATCCTCCGAAATCGTGAAAAACGACATACTATAGTATGCCCTCCGACACCATGGACTATAGCCTTTCGCTTTTGCGTGATTTTCACCTTTTTTTCAAATCCTCCGAAATTGTGAAAAACGACATACTATAGTATGCCCTCCGACACCATGGACTATAGCCTTTCGCTTTTGCGTGATTTTCACCTTTTTTTCAAATCCTCCGAAATCGTGAAAAACGACATACTATAGTATGCCCTCCGACACCATGGACTATAGCCTTTCGCTTTTGCGTGATTTTCACCTTTTTTTTAAATCCTCCGAAATCGTGAAAAACGACATACTATAGTATGCCCTCCGACACCATGGACTATAGCCTTTCGCTTTTGCGTGATTTTCACCTTTTTTTCAAATCCTCCGAAATCGTGAAAAACGACATACTATAGTATGCCCTCCGACACCATGGACTATAGCCTTTCGCTTTTGCGTGATTTTCACCTTTTTTTTTAATCCTCCGAAATCGTGAAAAACGACATACTATAGTATGCCCTCCGACACGCCTTTCGCTTTTGCGTGATTTTCACCTTTTTTTTAAAATCCTCCGAAATCGTGAAAAACGACATACTA